>NW_028260368.1:2053334-2075409 GCF_056163025.1 Triticum urartu | reverse complement strand
TTTTTTCAATCTTTAAGATTCAAGAAGGGACTCCACGAAAGAATATCAAGACTTACTAATTATTATACATTTTTTTATCGTACATCTTATGTTACCTACATACACTAAAGTAAGGACTACTTAATTCTAACGAGAATCAGATTAAATAGGTCGATCAAAAATCAATTTAGGAGTTGTATTATGGATAAAATCTCTTCATTCTTTCATAGAATGATACAAAGCAAGGCTGCAGGGTTTAGGTCAAAAATAAACATTAGGTAAGGTAGGTATCCAATAAATATTTATCTATCGATAATTTTATGGTATATTCGGGCGTCCTTTGCTTAAAAAAAAAAAAAAGAGTAACAAAAGGAATAAAAAATCTTCCTATTCCCGCTTCTTCTATTCAGGACATCATTCCCGTACTCTTTCTTTTTTAAGGAAAAAAGGGCTATAGTATCTCGTATTTTAATGCTCTCTAATTCTACCAGAATTCCTATAAGAATTTGTTAGGAGTAAATTCCTTGAACTGATTGATCCATGGCCTTAGGGCGGAATCCCTTTTTGACTCTGTACCCTTGATTCACTATGATTATTGATCAATAGTAGAATAATCCCTTCATAGAAATAGGAGACATAATTTAGATGGATATAGTAAGTCTCGCTTGGGCTGCTTTAATGGTAGTCTTTACATTTTCTCTTTCACTAGTAGTATGGGGAAGGAGTGGACTCTAGGGATACTACTAATTGATTAAGTAATCAAATTGTTGTATCAATTCTTTTCTTTAATGGATCATTTTGCATTAATCATTTTGTCAAACGTTATTCTTTAATCTTTTTCTTTAGTTTTGTTTCACTCCTGTAAGAAACTCTTGTATTGTAAGTTGTAATGTAAGAAAGAGCCATTATACCAATTCAGAATTTCTACTAGAAATGACGAATGGTTAAAAAAAGTTCTATACATAAGAAAATTAGACTTTCTTCCACGGAACTATTCACGGCATATCACACATTTTCCATTTCCTTTTACTTTTTACTATAGTCTATTCTTCATATTATTTTTCTTTCCTTCCATGGATTCTTTGGTCAAGAATTGTCTTAGATTTTTTTATTTTGACCTGATTGAAATTAAGTGGATGCAATGAAAAAAGAAATTGAATTAGACTACTTAACTATTTCAATCTACTAATCTATTCTATGTAGATTCAAAGATAATATAATAGAAAGAATCTAAAGTGTCGTAGAAAAAACTATATGTAGTTCTTTCTACCACACTTTAAGATTCCAACCAGATCCTTTCATTTAAGACTTGGATTTTTTTTATTTATCCCTTTTTAATTTCTTCAATGATTAATTGGAATTCCAATTAATTATTTTGCTGACTGTTTTTACATAAATAATAAGTAAAAAAGAAGTAGGAACTAGAATGAACAGTGCAGTAGCAATAAATGCGAGAATATTGACTTCCATAACCTCTTTATTTTTATTTTCACAATAACTCGGGATGTAATCCCATGGAGAGGAAAAAGGGGTATCTTGTAAATTCAAGGGTAGGGCTTGCATTCTGATAATACTGAATCAATTCAATATTATGAATATCGGATCTATCAAATCAATTCATGGATGAGAGTTATATTTCACGGATGAGAGTTATATAGTATAACATAGGAAGATCCTCTATCCACACTAAGACCAAAATGGGTTTTTTGATTGGATTAGGAATTCCCTCTTTTTTAATCCTTTTCTACTTTTTCTTTTCTATATCTCTAACCCACGAGCTTTCTTAATCTTATACTTTCTTAATCTTATACAATTTCCCTTCCTTTTTCTTATAGTTATACATACAATTATGTATGTATTATATGACCAACTTTCACTTTCTATGGGTCACATAGACATCCAAATAAGCAGTAGAAGTGAGATGGGGAAAAGAGGTCTGAAATAAAAAGGGAATACGATTTATGTATGGATTCCGGTAAAATACCGGTACTCTATTCCATAAGAGTGGAATAGGAAATTAAGATGAGGATGGTATCATCATAAAGAAAGATAGAGTAATATAATATCCTAAATTCTACTAATCCACATATCGTATGTGTGTCTTTCTTTATCGATTGGGAGTAGTGAAAAAAAAATTCCTATATGCCCTCCCTCCCTCTTTAATGAGAGATGCAAAATAAAAAAGTGAAGTAAGGGTGCCCTGTGGGTATTTGATCTTGCTCCCTGCCCCTTTTTTTCATGGAAAAAGGAAATATCAATTTCTCCATTCATTGAACCCTAGTTCGGGACTGACGGGGCTCGAACCCGCAGCTTCCGCCTTGACAGGGCGGTGCTCTGACCAATTGAACTACAATCCCCGCGGGGTGTATGGCATACCCATTCTTAAATAGAACCATAAGAAGATTCGATTCGTCTTTCGTACTCTAAGAAATAGACGAATCATATACTACATACCCACATATTATATTATACGTGGGTATAGTGAGAGTGACATAACTAGTATGTCGTGATTTTTTATCACTAAAAATGGATAATATCCAGCCTTCAATAAGAAAAACTCTTTTGTTTGTAAGAAAGGAATGAGAGAGATATGGATTAGAAAAAAAAATTTCCCTTTTTTCTTTATCTTTTATTTCTATAGATCAGACATTTTATTTTATGGAAGAAAAACAAAAGGATTTAGTTCATACTCACGAAGCCCTAGATTTTTGGTTTGGGCCGAGCTGGATTTGAACCAGCGTAGACATTGTCAACGAATTTACAGTCCGTCCCATTAACCACTCGGGCATCGACCAGGAAGAATTTATTCTAGGGTTTTTGCTAATCTATGATTAACCTCCTTTCATAATACTCCCTACCCCCAGGGGAAGTCGAATCCCCGCTGCCTCCTTGAAAGAGAGATGTCCCTGAACCACTAGACGATAGGGGCATCACTAGACGATAGGGCCATATACAACCGCTCGTGATTATACTATAATCATAGTATGAGCAGTTTTTTGGAATTGTCAATATACTCGAAAAGTATAAATAGATCCAAAGCAAAGAGTTTTTCCAACTTTTCTGTTATGTTTTCATCTAGGATTTTTTTTAGTTGATCGTTATAGATTAATTCTCCGTGCTTCATTTAGTGTTCATACCAAAAATGCATCCATCCCGCACTAAGTCATAAAATTCTCTAAAAATATAGAGAAAGTTTCAAAAACAAAGAAAAAAAGTGAATCAATTTAGTAGAAAAGTACTCTATCAGATTCGAACCAACGACTTACGTCTTAGCACGAGATTACTCTACCACTAATTTAAAAAGCCCTTTATCGGATTTGAACCGATGACTTATGCCTTACCATGGCATTACTCTACCACTGAGTTAAAAGGGCTTTTTATTTAATTCAAAATTAGCCACTTGGATTTCCCATTATGGGTCTACTGCATAATGTACATATTATATATATAATATATAGAGATAGAGAGAGAGACATTATGTAGAGATTGTATATGTATATATCGATATCTTGAGAGCTCAAAATAAAATTAATAAAAAAAACATACCCTACATAACATATCCAACTCTTCTTGGTTCAGGGTTTTCCGTTTCCGAAGACTAGTAAAATAGGCGGATTCTGAACCCCAAGGATTCAACGGTATATGGATATGGAAAATATAAGATTTCCGATCCTAGCGGGAAAAGGCGGGGAACAGATACCCAATAGGATATAGGATCCTTGGGAGGACTTTTGGTAATGGCCTTGATCCTCTATGCTATTTTTTATGTGTTCTTAGTTCTATTGAACTTTTTGCATTCTTTTTAAACAAGAATCTAATAAACTAGAATTGAGTCAGTGGAAAAAAGGAGAGAGAGGAAAGTGTTAAATGGAGAGAGTCGACTAATCAGAGACTTTTAGGATCTTCTTTACATCAGGTAAATCTGTCGGCCCTGTCCGTTTTTTTCTTTAAGTTACGACTCTTTGCTGCTTACTTCTATCAAGCCATAGGGAAAGTCTATGATGAATTTGGAAAACTCATCTCACTCTTACTCTATGGCTCGGACTTAATGGGGAAGAAAACATCTTCCATAATTTCTTTTTTGTTCAATTTCTGGACAAAAAAGAAAAGGAAAAAAGGAATTTATAGGGACAGTGTTACCCCCTATATCCCCTAGTTTATATTGTAGGAATAATAAAACAATTTAGCAGTCTGACACACTTACGTCCTTGCAAAGTAAATAATTATTATTGTAGTCGTAACCGTAGAATAGGATCCTAATCAAAATAAATACATTTGGTTCAGGCGCTATTAGCATGGTAAGAAAGATTTTTTTTACAGACCAGAGGGGCTATCTAAATCCTAAAGTAAAGGCGAGCGATCGAAGTAGAAGTACCAACGGCTCAGTGTCATGAACCTTCTCCATCTGATTCAATAAGGGGAATTAGCCTTCTTGTCAAATGGCTATCCTTGACAAAGGGTACCATTTATACCATAATCTACAATGTAGCGGGTATAGTTTAGTGGTAAAAGTGTGATTCGTTCTATTAATAACTGAATTTGAAATGATATACTTAAGGCATCCTTAAGTTTTTATTTTATATTCCGATGAAAACTTTAGTTCTTATAAAGGATTAAATCCTTTTCCTCTCAATAGCATATTGAGGAAGAATATACATTCTGGCGATTTGTATCCAAAGACTAATTTAAATTGCATCCAAAATAAAAATAGGATTATGAGTACAGAGTCGCGAAGCATAATTTTGCATTGGGATTAAGTATTCCAATTTGAAAATATGAGTAAAGGATCTATGGATGAAGATACAAAAAAGTTGATTTCCAATCGTAACTAAATCTTCTTAAAATAAGGAATAAGGAAGCCAAATAGCTAAAAAACGATAGTTTTGGTTACTAGAACCATCCGCATATTGTTTCAGCTCGGTGGAAACCCAATTCTTTTCCTCAGGATCTCTTGAATGAAATTAGGGAACGAAGTAAGTAGATTAGATGAATTTAGATAGAATTTCTATCTCCTACTCTATAAGGATCATCTAGAAAGCGGAGAGCTTTGGTTCCATTCAAATAGAAAAGCTGACATAGATGTTAAGTGGTGAGAATATCCATAAAGGAGCCGAATGAAATCAAAATTTCATGTTCGGTTTTGAATTAGAGACGTTAAAAATAATCAACCAACGTCGACTATAACCCCTAGCCTTCCAAGCTAACGATGCGGGTTCGATTCCCGCTACCCGCTCCATTCTGTATAAAAGGAGTATTCTATTTGTCTAGACATGTTAGAGGCTTGTATTCAAGCCTTTTTTGTCCACCAGTTTCTGGTACTCCAGAGCGGAGTAGAGCAGTTTGGTAGCTCACGAGGCTCATAACCTTGAGGTCACGGGTTCGATTCCCGTCTCCGCACTTAGCAGTCTGTATAAAAGGACTATTCTATTTCTCTAGATATGTATGGTAGAGGGGCGTATCCAACCCTTTTTTATTCATTAGTTCCCGGCCCTAGAGGGCAAAATTGAGCAGTTTGCGAAGTCACTTGCCTTCAAAAAAAGAAGGCGCAAGGCCTCTCCCTACCCCTGCAGAAAATAAAAATGAACGAAAGGGACAGTCTACCTCTCCCTTCCCTTTAAAAAAAGTTTGCCCGTTGTTTGTCTCAGTTAATACCCAATTTTTGGAGCTCTGTTGGCGAGTTCTATTTCTGCCTCTGGAGCGCCCTCTTTTTTTGAGTGGGATGCAAAGGAAGGGTAAGATAGTAAGGGATACGGCACTAGACTAACACCTAATTAATACTTAATTTAATATAAGTAGTTAAACAGTTAACTAGACTAAACTTTTTATCATAGTACTTTGATAAATTAAGCGGGCGAGCGGCGGGAATCGAACCCGTATCTTCTCCTTGGCAAGGAGATATTTTACCATTGAACTACGCTCGCTACGGTATATATTTTATAGCGTATATCCGCCTGGGTCGACCTTCTATGTCTGGGTCGACCGTTTCATTTCATTTTCTATTATATTAGAGTTTTCCTTTTTTTATTATCTGTCAATGAATATTCTAATGGGAATGGAATTTCATAATACTGAAAGAGAAGAGCTAGCAATTCGGAACGCAAAATTGCGTTTTAATACGTCTCACTATTCTAATTTTTTAGAAGAAATGGCCTTTATTATTTCTTTTTTATGGGGTTAATAAATATTAACCAAATTTCATTTAAGAAATGAGAGAATTCAGAATAGCTACGAGAAAGACTAGTCCAATCCATAATGATGTACCGGAAAATACAACATTTTTATTATTTGGACCAACCATCAGGAGAAGCAAATACAAGGGGTACACTAATTACTAAGACTGAGGAAGTCGCAATTAATGCAAAAACAGCTAATTGGAAAGCAATAGTCATATTTCTAATCCTCCAAGCTACCATCAAATAAAGTTGACTACATATTTGATCCCTCACTTAAACCAAAATTGTAAAAAAATACAAGAAGTAGGAGGGGTTTAATCATGAATCCATTGATTCTTCTCTTTATTCAAATTTATTACTTAAACCGCTTTTTTATTTGGATATGGGGGGTGAGAAGAGATTATTTACTCTTTATTTCACAAGCGGGTATAGCGGATCCTGTATCCGTGTATACAGTATACAGAGATATATCGAAAAGGAACTTGTATCTGATATCTTTCTAGAGGCTAATAAATCTTTTTATTTTTTATATGGCTATGTTCTATTTGTAGGAGTAAAATAAGGATTAGGCTGTGGAGAGATGGCTGAGTGGTTGATAGCTCCGGTCTTGAAAACCGGTATAGTTCTAGGAACTATCGAGGGTTCGAATCCCTCTCTCTCCTTTTGCTTATTGAATACGTTTGTTTCTTTCATTTTTATTTATTTTTTTTTCTGTCCCTTATCTTTCTTTCATAAAAAGGAATGAATGGCTCGGCTAGATGGAATAACCGAGCCAGAACAGAAAAAAAGTAGAACAGGTATAAATAAGAAAATCTTAGTTAAGAGGGTTCATGTAAAGAACAGGTTCCAAATCACGATCGATTCCCTTTTCAAAACCTGCTGCAGCAGCTCGGGCTCTTCCTGCATGCCATAAATGGCCCACAAAAAAGAAGAATCCTAGAACAAAATGAGAAGTTGATAACCAACTTCTAGGAGAGACATAATTAACTGCATTGATCTCGGTAGCTACGCCACCCACGGAATTTAAAGAGCCTAAAGGAGCGTGGGTCATATATTCTGCTGAGCGTCGTTCTTGCCAAGGTTGTATGTCTTTTTTCAACCTACTCAAGTCCAAACCGTTGGGGCCCCTTAGAGGTTCTAACCATGGAGCACGAAGGTCCCAAAAACGCATAGTTTCCCCTCCAAAGATAACCTCCCCAGTTGGGGAACGCATTAGATATTTACCTAAACCTGTGGGTCCTTGAGCGGATCCCACATTAGCTCCAAGACGCTGGTCTCTAACTAGAAAAGTAAATGCTTGAGCTTGAGAAGCTTCTGGCCCGGTGGGTCCATAAAACTCACTCGGATAAGCTGTATTATTGAACCATACAAAACAACAAGCGATAAAACCAAAGACAGATAAAGCAGCTAAACTATAAGACAAGTAAGCTTCTCCAGACCATACAAATGCACGGCGAGCCCATGCGAAGGGTTTGGTTAAAATATGCCAAATTCCGCCAAATACACAAATAAAACCCAACCATACATGCCCACCAATTATATCTTCTAAATCATCTACACTAACAATCCACCCTTCTCCACCAAAAGGAGATTTTAGTAAATAACCAAATATAACACTGGGACTAAGGGTCAAATTGGTAATTTTTCTTACATCTCCCCCCCCAGGGGCCCAGGTATCATATACACCGCCAAAATAAAGAGCCTTGAGTACTAGAAGAAAAGCACCTAGACCTAACAAAATTAAGTGAATACCCAAAATTGTAGTCATTTTATTTCTATCTTTCCAGACATAACCAAAGAATGGAAAAGATTCCTCAAGAGTCTCGGGTCCCAGAAGCGCGTGATAAATGCCACCGAAGCCTAAGACTGCGGAGGAAATTAGGTGAAGTACGCCAGATACAAAGTACGGAAAAGTATCTAGAACTTCCCCCCCTGGCCCTACTCCCCAACCTAGAGTAGCTAAGTGTGGAAGTAAAATCAACCCTTGTTCATACATGGGCTTTTCTGGTACGAAATGGGCCACTTCAAATAGGTTCATTGCTCCGGCCCAGAATACGATTAATCCGGCATGAGCTACATGAGCTCCAAGCAGTTTACCGGACAAATTGATAAGTCTGGCATTCCCAGCCCACCAAGCAAAGCCGGTGGTTTCTTGGTCACGACCAGCTAAAACGAAAGTTCCATTAAAGAGCGTTTCCACGTGGTAGAACCTCCTCAGGGAATATAAGATTTTCATGAGGCTGATCCTGAGCTGCCATCCACGCACGAATACCCTCGTTTAAAAGAATATTTTTGGTGTAGAAAGTCTCAAATTCAGGATCTTCCGCTGCACGGATTTCCTGGGAAACAAAGTCATAGGCACGTAAGTTCAGAGCCAAGCCAACTACGCCAATAGCACTCATCCATAAACCGGTGACGGGTACAAATAGCATAAAGAAATGTAACCAACGTTTATTGGAAAAAGCAACACCAAAGATTTGGGACCAAAAGCGGTTAGCAGTGACCATTGAATAAGTTTCTTCAGCTTGAGTTGGGTTAAAAGCACGGAAGGTATTTGCACCATCACCGTCCTCAAATAGAGTGTTTTCTACGGTCGCTCCATGAATAGCGCATAGCAGAGCCGCACCTAATACTCCGGCAACTCCCATCATATGAAATGGGTTCAACGTCCAATTATGAAATCCTTGGAAGAAAAGGATGAATCGAAATATCGCTGCTACGCCAAAACTCGGCGCAAAGAACCAACCAGATTGCCCCAGTGGATAAATAAGGAATACAGAAACAAAAACAGCAATTGGACCAGAGAATGAGATTGCATTATAAGGCCGCAATTGAACAGACCGAGCAAGTTCAAATTGGCGTAACATGAAACCTATTAGTGCAAAAGCCCCGTGGAGAGCTACAAAAGTCCATAGACCGCCTAATTGACACCAACGAGTAAAATCTCCTTGTGCTTCGGGCCCCCATAGTAGCAACAAAGAGTGTGCTAAACTATTGGCAGGGGTAGAAACTGCTGCGGTTAAGAAATTACAACCTTCCAAATAGGAACTAGCCAATCCATGGGTATACCAAGAAGTTACAAAAGTTGTCCCTGTAAACCAACCCCCTAAAGCGAAATAAGCACAAGGAAAGAGCAATAGGCCAGACCATCCTACAAAAACGAAACGGTCCCTTCGTAACCAGTCATCCATAGTATCAAATAGATCATTTTCTTCTTTAGGAATTCTACCAAGGGCTATAGTCATAGTGATCCTCCTATTCAATTACTTCAACCATTTCCGAGCACCTCATATCACTTTCCAAGGCATATGATAGTTTTATTATCTGTGGACGATTTCTTTCTCGTTCAATGCCCTTTTTCAATGGTCTCGAAGAGAGAAATTTCCCATTTTTATCTATGGAGTCACAGTCACAACCGAGGTCGTGGTAAATCCATGAATTTGATTCGATTTGTTTTTCTTATACTATTTATTTGTTTTTCTTATACTATAGAAATAGAAATAAATTGTTTTTCTTATACTATAGAAAGAAATAAACCTTTGAATTCAGCATTATTCCAAGACTCCTATTTCAAAGTCTATCTTTTAAGGGAAAAATGCAAATAAAAGTAACCCTTCTTTTCCCATTCCCTCTCTATTGCATGGGTGGAAGAACTAAAATAATAGAGGATTCTGAAAAAAAAAAATGGACCTTCGAAATCCAATTTTATGTGTAGCGCAAAGGAGTTGCGATTTCTTCTTATTCCTATAGAACATCTAGTAACAAGAATATGAAATCGTAAATAGCGAAAAATTCTTGTCTTGCGCGGTCTAAGTCTAAGGAAATAAAAAAAATTCGCTTATACAATTTCATCTACATCGAATTTATATATCAGAATAGCGGATAGAGGCATCATTAAAGGAGTCAGGTCTACTTACTTTATGCTTCTTTCCAATTTTATGGTGGATTTGATAAGAACCCTTTTTGCTTTCTTGATAAATAATCGACAAAAAAAGCGTTTTTTTTATATAACCTGCTTGTTTTATTATAATTATAACAAGTCCTATATGGAAATGCCCGCTAAAGAGAAAATCTATTTGATTGTCTCTCGGCCAATATCGATTTTTAGAAAGAAAAAACAAGAATTTTCTTCTTTTTTTATTAACATTAAGAAAAAAGAATATAATTAAAATGGAATTGGCAATATAATTTTTATAGACTTTTGAAAGAAAAAAAAGGGGTTTTTTGCAACCGTTATTTCTTATTTCTTGCCTATATCATATCACGGAAACCTTTCGCTTTGGAACGTGGAGAGATGGCTGAGTGGACTAAAGCGGCGGATTGCTAATCCGTTGTACAATTTTTTTGTACCGAGGGTTCGAATCCCTCTCTTTCCGCTCCCTTGGATCATTTGGGACTTTCGAATTGGAAAGAATTCTGACCCCCGGATTTTCTCATAGATAAATGTACGAAACAAATCCAATAAGAAAAAAAAAAACTGAATTTTTACTCCTCGCGTCCAGGATTCCGTCCTGGGTCATTAGATAAGAATCCAAAGATAAAGAGTGAAACAAAGAATATCACTACTGTATAAACAAAAAGTTTGAGAGTAAGCATTACATAATCTCCAAGATTTTTTTTTAAGGAATAGATTACCAGTTTTTCCTTACCACACGGATCCACTAGGATGGTTTTTTTTTATACCTAAAAATGCAAAAAAGAATTCTTGAAAAAAATTGCAAGAATTCTTTTATAATAAGCACTCTTATCAATAGCAAAAATAGGGTTAGGTGGTTAGGTATTGTGTAGGTACCTTTAGGTACCTGCTCAACCTAGGTGCAGGGGAGTAGAAAGGCTGATCCAAATTTATTGCTGTAGCTACCCATTCAATGTAGAAGAATTTAAATTTTAGAATCGAAGGTTCATAATATAAAAATATAAAACTTCTCGGCTTTTACCCATTTTAAAATTTTTTTGGAATGAACACATCATTCAATTTGGCATACAGAGTACTAAAGATTTCATCGAAAACTTACAGCAGCTTGCCAAACAAAGGCTAATAGAAAAAAGAATAGAGGTATAACAGGCATAATATCCACGATTGGATTGAAAATAGCATAAGCTTCGGGTAATTTGGCAAAGAAAAAACTAGTAGGATAAAGAACAGAATTAAAACAGATACAGGTTAAACTAAGTATATTAGGCATAACAAGCATTTCATTCTTGTAGAGTAAATAATTGGATTTTTCTTGAGTTATTTTTTTAAGGGAAAGAAGGAAAAGGCAGATTCAAAATCTTTTTTCTTCGGACTTTCCCAAACACAAAATACCTCCTTGTATTCGCACTCTCAAATGAGAGTGGAATAAATTCGACTTTCATATAATATCTTAATAGAATTCCATGTAATGATCAATGCATTTTTTTGATTCTATATTATCCGCATGTGTAGAATACTAGCAAGAGAATATCCCTCCTTTTTTATGTAATTGAAATGGTATTGACGAATAACAAATAAACATACTAGTGTTTATTAGTGTCGCATAAAACCCGAAATGGGGCGTGGCCAAGTGGTAAGGCAGCGGGTTTTGGTCCCGTTACTCGGAGGTTCGAATCCTTCCGTCCCAGATTGTTTCTGATGAAACAAACGGTGAAATCATATAGTATTCCGTACGAGACAAAAGTTTATTAAAGAGAATAATGATATCTTATTCTTTCTCAGAAAACATAATAAAGTCTTAAGTCCAGTCAAATTGACTATCTTTATTTTCATGAAAAAATGGGATCTATCAAGCACATTCAGGATATGCCTCTACTATAAAATCACTTAGTCATATTTTTTTCTTCCTTTTGGTATTCGAGTTGAAGAAGTACGAGAATTCTATAACTACCAAAAACTTTCAATCTTTTCATTGGAATAGTTTATTTAGTTATTATAGTTAATTGTTTTTGGTACTGAAAAAATATATTACTACTAGAATTCTAATTCTAGTAATTAAATTAATTAAACTTTTTTGGAGGTTGATAGTTTATTTATTGAGGAAGAGTCAATCCTTCTTTTCTCACTTCAAGATTGATCATCTCGAGCCATCCGTTGAGGGTGGAAATTTAAGAATAAATAAGTTTTAAGCAAACTTGTTTAGTCGTCTTTTTCAAACTATGTTTCATTCATATGATAGAATTTTAATATGGGTTTAAATAAATTGGATCTTGGCGGAGGCTTCCCGGATAAATACTTACTTTCTTTTATCCATATTGCTCCATAGATAGCAAGTTTTAATTAGTATAAAAAAACTAAACCAATGACTATTCATGATTCCATCCATATTGGATCAATTCTCTATACCACTTTGCAATGAAAAGAGGAATGTTTGTTATGGTAAAACTTCGTTTAAAACGATGTGGTAGAAAGCAACGTGCGACTTGAAGGACATGATCGATTGTGGATTTTGCTATCCATCATTTTCCATAGTAATGAAAATGCTCTTGGCTCGACATAGCCTGTTCTATTCGTTCCGAACCAAATTTGCGCTGGGTTTAAGTAACATAGTACACGATGGAGCTCGAGAGGACAGAATTTTTTTTATCAAGGGAAAGAATCTAGGGTTAGTGAAAACTAATAAATTAGGCCAACTTTGTCAGTCTATCCTTAATATAGAAATAAATCGAAAGGTTAAAATAAGAAGAAAGTCCAATAAAAGTATATCAGAATCAATCCCTCTTATTAGATTTCTATAGAAGAGATAAATGCTTTATCGAAGGAAATAAGAAAAAAGGGTATGTTGCTACTCTTTTGAAAGAAAAAAATAGGAATTCCCGAAGTAATGTCTAAACCCAAGGATTTCACAAATCAAAGATAAAGGATTCCAGAACAAGTAAACACAATTTTCAATTGTCTCAACAACAGAGTTGGATTAGAATAAGGAATAAAAGTCAATTCGTTCGAAATGAGACAAAGAAAAGAGTTTAAAGACGACTCAAAAATTTTGGAAGGATTTTGCCTTCGAAGTTTGTCAGGCAAAATTAGCCCACTTGAGTCATGAGTATAAATGAAATTTGTTTTTTCTGTAAGGAAATTAATGCACGTCATAGTCTAATTTCTATTATTATCGACAGAAATTCGAATCATTTTCTCGAGCCGTATGAGGAGAAAACCTCATATACGTTTCTAGGGGGGGGCGTTGTTTATCTACATCTATCCCAATAAGCTGTCTATCGAATCGTTGCAATTGATGTTCGATCTCGAAGAGAAGGAAGAGATCTTCAAAAAGTAGGTTTTTATGATCCGATAAAGAATCAAACTTGTTTAAATGTTCCAGCTATTCTCTATTTCCTTGAAAAGGGTGCTCAACCAACAAGAACTGTTTATGATATTTTAAGGAAGGCAGAATTCTTTAAAGAAAAAGAAAGAACTTTGAGTTAATTGAAGAACTAAATGAATCAAAAAATAGGATAGGAGAAGATTATTAGTATTCCTAGTTGTCTAATTATTTAGACACAATTTACCTCTTTTTTAATCCTATTTGGATTTATATTATATCGTGCCAATCCAACATAAGCCCCTATTTTATTTACTTTTTCTATCTAATTTGTTTTCTTACCATTGTATTTCCATTGACAAAGGTCTATTGAACAAATAGAATTTGTAGATAGATGGGTCTCTTTATCCTCACTCCATATTCAATTTTTCCGCCTACACTTCGCTCAAATGATAAGGGTGTTCCTCTTGCATGTATTCTCATACAATATAATATATATTTTTTATAATATATATTTTTTGTTAATAAAAATCGCTAAAAATAAGGAGAATTTGGCCATCGTGATTAGGGTCGCTCTTTTTTTAACTTTACTTTAGTGGAATTTCACCGGACCTGTTCGTTTTGGCATTTGAGTGTTTTTCATGGTCGATAAAAAAAATCTTTTGATGTCTTGCTAGTTCAATGTTTTGACAGAAGCGCGCGGTGTAATTCCATTGATTTTTGGATTTCGATCGTATCTAAGATCCTTTTTTTATCTGGGTTGCTAACTCAATGGTAGAGTACTCGGCTTTTAAGTGCGACTATGATCTTTTACACATTTGGATGAAACAACAAATTCGTCCAGACTCTTGGTAGAGTCTAGAAGACCACGACTGATCCTCAAAGGTAATGAATGGAAAAAATAGCATGTCGTAATAAAATCAATCTTTTTTGAATGGAATCCAAAATTACGATTTTCTGGGTCTAATGAATAAATGGATAGAGCCTGGCTCCAATTCTGGTAAAATAAAAAGCAACGAGCTGAACTTCCTAATTGGAATGATTCCCCGCTCTAATTAGACGTTAAAAATAGATTAGTGCCGGATGCGGGGAAAGGTTGGGTTTTCCTATGAGTGGACCCTTTATTTTTTCTTTTTTTTTTTAGAAATCCTAATTATTCTTGATTATGGATTGAATAAGGGATGTTATGGATTGAATGTGTAAAAGAAGCAGTATATTGATAAAGAGGCTGTATTCCAAAGTCAAAAGAGCGATTGGCCTGCAAAAATAAAAAACTTGTTCTGTTCTTTTTTTTTAATTAGAACAAACATAAACTAATTGGGTAGAAAAGGAGCAGAAAAAGATCTGTGGATTAGACTCCCTTTCTTTCCAGGGTTTGTATTAAAAATGCAACACCCTGTTCTGACCATATTGCACTATGTATCATCATTCGATAAACCGAGAAATGCTTCTTCTCTCTGATTCAAGTAGAAATACAAATGGAAAAATTCGAAGGGTATTCAGAAAAACATAAATCTCGTCAACAATACTTTGTCTACCCACTTCTCTTTCAGGAATATATTTATGCATTTGCCCACCATTATGGATTAAATGGTTCTGAACCTGTGGAAATAGTTGTTAGTTGTAATAACAAGAAATTTAGTTCACTACTTGTGAAACGTTTAATTATTCGAATGTATCAGCAGAATTTTTTGGATAACTCGGTTAATCATCCTAACCAAGATCGATTATTGGATTACAAAAATTATTTTTATTCTGAGTTTTATTCTCAGATTCTATCTGAAGGGTTTGCGATCGTTGTGGAAATCCCATTCTCGCTACGGGAATTTTTTTGTCTGAAAGAAAAAGAAATACCAAAGTTTCAGAATTTACGCTCTATTCATTCAATATTTCCCTTTTTAGAAGACAAATTTTTGCATTTGGATTATCTATCACATATAGAAATACCCTATCCTATCCATTTGGAAATCCTGGTTCAACTCCTTCAATACCGTATCCAAGATGTTCCATCTTTGCATTTATTGCGATTCTTTCTCAACTATTATTCGAATTGGAATAGTTTTATTACTTCAATGAAATCCATTTTTTTTTTTCAAAAAGAAAATAAAAGACTATTTCAATTCCTATATAACTCTTATGTATCAGAATATGAATTTTTTTTGTTGTTTCTTCGTAAACAATCTTCTTGCTTACCATTAGCATCTTCTGGAACTTTTCTGGAACGAATCCACTTTTCTAGGAAGATGGAACATTTTGGGATAATGTACCCTGGTTTTTCTCGGAAAACCCTATGGTTCTTTATGGATCCTCTTATGCATTATGTTCGATATCAAGGAAAGGCAATTCTTGCATCAAAAGGCACTTTTTTTTTGAAGAAGAAATGGAAATGCTACCTTATCAATTTCTGGCAATATTATTTCTGTTTTTGGACTCAGCCGCGAAGAATCCATATAAACCAATTAGCAAACTCTTGCTTCGATTTTATGGGGTACCTTTCAAGTGTACAAAAAAGTTCTTTGTTAGTAAGGAATCAAATGCTGGAGAATTCATTTCTAATAGATACTCGAATGAAAAAATTCGATACCATAGTCCCCGCTACTCTCCTCATAGGATACTTATCAAAAGCTCAATTTTGTACTGGATCGGGGCATCCTATTAGTAAACCCATTTGGACAGATTTATCAGATTGGGATATTCTTGATCGATTTGGTCGGATATGTAGAAATCTTTTTCATTATCATAGTGGATCTTCGAAAAAACGGACTTTGTATCGACTAAAGTATATACTTCGACTTTCATGTGCTAGAACTTTAGCTCGTAAACATAAAAGCACGGTACGAACTTTTATGCAACGATTGGGTTCGGCATTTTTAGAAGAATTTTTTATGGAAGAAGAGCAAGTTTTTTCTTTGATGTTCACCAAAACAACTCTTTTTTCTTTCTGTGGATCACACACTGAGCGTATTTGGTATTTGGATATTATACGTATCAATGACCTGGTCAACCCTCTTAATTAATCATTAGACGAAATTAAGAAACAGGAAAGGGTTGATAAATGATCAAGAAAAAACTTTTCTATTTTTCATTCTGAAATGTTCTTTTTATTATAATAAAGAGTAGGTGAATCAACTTACTAATTAAAAAAATTAGTAGAACTTCCTCTTTGGAATAGAAATTGGCTATTTCTACATAGGGAAAGTCGTGTGCAATGAAAAATGCAAGCACGATTTGGGGAGGGATTTTTCTCTATTGTAACAAGGAAGAATTATCTACTCCATCCGACTAGTTCCGGGTTCGAGTCCCGGGCAACCCATATAGAAAAGACCCATCAAAGTTTTTCACTTTGACTCACTTCATTTACAAATACAAAATTATTGGTTTGGTTAATTTAGTTATATGGATAGCTAATCTTTGGGCTGACTTGGTTGACATTGGTATATAGTCTATGTTATACTGTTAAATAACAAGCCTTCTATTATCTATATTCTAGTTAATACGTGTGCTTGGGAGTCCTTGCAATTTGAATAAACCAAGATCTTACCATGACTGCAATTTTAGAGAGACGCGAAAGTACAAGCCTGTGGGGTCGCTTCTGCAACTGGATAACTAGCACTGAAAATCGTCTTTACATCGGATGGTTCGGTGTTTTGATGATCCCTACCTTATTGACCGCAACTTCTGTATTTATTATCGCCTTCATCGCTGCCCCTCCAGTAGATATTGATGGTATTCGTGAGCCTGTTTCTGGTTCTTTACTTTATGGAAACAATATTATCTCTGGTGCTATTATCCCTACTTCTGCGGCGATCGGATTGCACTTTTACCCAATTTGGGAAGCTGCATCTGTTGATGAGTGGTTATACAATGGTGGTCCTTATGAGCTAATTGTTCTACACTTCTTACTTGGTGTAGCTTGTTATATGGGTCGTGAGTGGGAACTTAGTTTCCGTCTGGGTATGCGTCCTTGGATTGCTGTTGCATATTCAGCTCCTGTTGCAGCTGCTACTGCTGTTTTCTTGATTTACCCTATTGGTCAAGGAAGCTTTTCTGATGGTATGCCTTTAGGAATCTCTGGTACTTTCAACTTTATGATTGTATTCCAGGCAGAGCACAACATCCTTATGCATCCATTCCACATGTTAGGTGTAGCTGGTGTATTCGGCGGTTCCCTATTCAGTGCTATGCATGGTTCCTTGGTAACCTCTAGTTTGATCAGGGAAACTACTGAAAATGAATCCGCTAATGAGGGTTACAAATTTGGTCAAGAGGAAGAAACTTATAATATTGTGGCTGCTCATGGTTATTTTGGCCGATTAATCTTCCAATATGCTAGTTTCAACAACTCTCGTTCTTTACACTTCTTCTTGGCTGCTTGGCCTGTAGTAGGAATCTGGTTCACTGCTTTAGGTATTAGTACTATGGCTTTCAACCTAAATGGTTTCAATTTCAACCAATCTGTAGTTGATAGTCAAGGTCGCGTTATTAATACTTGGGCTGATATCATCAACCGTGCTAACCTTGGTATGGAAGTAATGCACGAACGTAATGCTCACAACTTCCCTCTAGACTTAGCTGCTGTTGAAGTTCCATCTATTAATGGATAAGGTTTTTCTGCTAACATATAAGAATTTTTGAAGACAGAAATACCCAATATCTTGTTCTAGCAAGATATTGGGTATTTCTGTCTTTATTTTGAATCTTTTTTTCTTCTTAATCTTTCTATTCAGAATTCAGTTAACGACGAGATTTAGTATCCTTTCTTGCATTTTCATAACTCGTGAAATGCCGAGTAGGCACGAATTCCCCCAATTTGCGACCTACCATAGGATTTGTTATGTAAATAGTAGTATATGTTCCTTTCCATTATGAATCGCGATTGTATGGCCAACCATTGTGGGTAGAATGCTAGATGCCCGGGACCACGTTACTATTGTTTCTTTCTCCTCCTTCATATTGACCTTTTCTATCTTTGCCAATAAATGATGAGCTACAAAAGGATTCGTTTTTTTTCGTGTCACAGCTGATTACTCCTTTTTTCCTTTTTAAAGAGTGGCATTCTATGTCCAATATCTCGATCGAAGTACGGAGGTCAGAATAAATAGAATAATGATCAATGGAAAAAAGAAAAAAATCCTTTAGCTGGATAAGGGGCGGATGTAGCCAAGTGGATCAAGGCAGTGGATTGTGAATCCACCATGCGCGGGTTCAATTCCCGTCGTTCGCCCATCGCATTATTGCAAATTCCAAAAATGCAATTTTCCATATTCCTAGTTACGTATTTACTTACGGCGACGAAGAATAAAACTATCGCTATATTTTTTCCTTTTCCTAGTTCTTCTTCCAAGCGCAGGATAACCCCAAGGGGTTGTGGGTTTTTTTCTACCAATGGGAGCTTTCCCTTCACCGCCCCCATGGGGGTGGTCCACAGGGTTCATAACTACCCCTCTTACTACGGGGCGTTTACCTAGCCAACACTTAGATCCGGCTCTACCCAAACTTTTTTGGTTCACCCCAACATTACCCACTTGTCCGACTGTTGCTAAGCAGTTTTGGGATACTAAACGGACCTCCCCAGATGGTAATCTTAAAGTGGCCGATTTACCCTCTTTTGCAATGAGTTTCGCTACAGCACCTGCTGCTCTAGCTAATTGCCCACCCCTTCCACGTGTGATTTCTATGTTATGCATGGCCGTGCCTAAGGGCATATCGGTTGAAGTAGATTCTTCTTTTCTCTCAAAAAACCCCTTCCCAAACTGTACAAGCTTCTTCCAAAGCATACGGCTTTCTAGATGTATATGACGATCTCTAGACAGATGGATCTTATATGAATCATATGATGAAGTACCACATGAGTGGATATATAGGAAAGGAATCCAAATCTGCCGAATCGCTCATGTTATGATCTTCTACATCCTAGGTCTCTGCGTTCCGTCATCTGGCTTATGTTCTTCATGTAGCATTCAGATCGAATGACTCTATGAAATTACGTCGATACTTCCACATATTATGGGTAACGTAGGAGACATCCCTATTTTCCCCCGGGGGTCTTAATTACCACTGCTTAGCTTTCAATTTGCCTCTGACCATCAAATTAAATGTGAATAACCCGTCCTCCTCTCTTTGAAACAAGGGGCGCTTCCGGTTCTGTGCGTGCTTCAAACAATTTTGTCTTCTCCATATTACCATATCTCTAGAGCCAATAATTTTCTATGAGGAACTACTGAACTCAATCACTTGCTGCCGTTACTCAACAGTTTTCTGTTGAGGTCTATCCCGTAGAGGTAGTCAAATTGGATCAGTGATCGATTTCTAGGTTTCGTCGTAAACCTAATTGGTTACTTCCAATTACGTAAATCAATAGTTCAAACCGCACTCAAAGGTAGGGCATTTCCCATTGATATAGGAACTTTTGTACCAGAAACAATAGTATCTCCAATTATAGCCCCTCTGGGATGTAAAATATATCTCTTCTCACCATCCCCATAGTGTATGAGACAAATGTATGCATTTCGATTAGGGTCGTATTCTATGGTTACGATTCTACCAGATATGTCTTTTTGATTCCGTCGAAAATCTATTTTACGGTATAGGCGCTTATGACCTCCCCCTCTATGCCTTGCGGTAATGATTCCTCTGGAATTACGACCTTTACCACAACGGTGCCGTCCATGGATCAAATTATTTCGTGGATTGGATTTCACTTGCCTGTCTACGGTTCCCTTGCGTGTGCTCGGGATAGGTGTTTTGTATAAATGTTTCGCCGTATTATTAAGTATTCTCCTTTAGTTTTTTTCTCTATCTAGAAGTGGAATAGAATAACCCGGTTGAAGGGTAATGATCATACGTCTGTAATGCATTGTATGGCCCAGAATAGGTCCTATTCTTCTACCTTTTCCAGGTAGTCGATGGCTATTCACAGCTACCACCTTAACACCAAAGAAGAGTTCGACCCAATGCTTTATTTCTGTCTTAGTGAATCCCGATTCGACATTAAAAGTATATTGATTCTTTCCCAATAAACGAAGACTTTTTTCTGTAAATACTGCGTATTTGATTCCATCCATAAATCGACTTTCCCTCCTATGCTCTGAGTTCCAGTATCGATAAGAATTCGAGTTCTTATTGTTCTTATGTTATGGTATGAATATACCATACCAATTCGTTATGTATGGATGATGGATGAGATTCCATGGATAGAGAGCCAGTTCCAATAGACTTATGGAATGTTCCCGTTCGTGTGCATCCAGCAGGAATTGAACCCGCAAATTTACCAATTATGAGTTGGGCGCTTTAACCATTCAGCCATGGATGCTTAACAGGGATCATCGTACATCGTAAATAACCAATTTTCATATAGAAAGACATATCATAGAAAAATGAAATCGAAAATATTCCGAGATGGCAAATATTCGGAGATGACTATGAAAACACCTCTCTGGATCCTCGAATTGAAAGAGAGATTGAGAGGGATCAAGAATCCTAATTCTCGCTATTTGGAATGGATCCAATTCTATTGAGTCTGACTCATAGTGATCATTTCTCTTTAGCAAAGAATGACCTTGGTTATCAAAGGATTGAACAACCGGGATCCATTTACTTATGATACCTAGTTGGCATTGATAACAAGGATCTAATGAATTATGAGTTTAATAGATCCTCTTTAGCAGAAAGACGTATATTCCTTGCTCATTATCAGACAATCACTTATTCCCAAACCTCGTGTGGGACTAATCGTTTTCATTTACCATCTCATGGAAAACCCTTTTCGTTCCGCTTAGCCCTATCGGGTATTTTAGTGATAGGTTCTGTAGGAACTGGACGATCCTATTTGGTCAAATACCTAACGAAAAATTACGATTTTCCTTTCATTAAGGTACGAGGGCTTCTTATTCCACAAGAACGAAAGCACCTTTTCATTCTTTCATATACTAGGGGTTTTTACTTGGAAAAGACAATGTTCCATACTAAAGGATTCGGGTCCATAACCACGAGTTCCAGTGCACTAGATCTTGTAGCACTTAGCAACGAAGCCCTATCCATTAGTATTCCACATAAGAAATCCATTCTAGAAAAAAATACAATTAGATTAGCTCTTCATAGACAAACTTGGGGTTTGCGAGCCAAGGTAAGATCGGCTCGGGATCATGGGACCCTTTTCTATCAGATAGGAGGGGCTCTTGTACAAAATAGACTTACTAAGTAATAACCCCATAGAATCTATCTATATAAAGATAAAGAGGCAATCGTGTCAGGAAGCGGGTTTTTCTTTGGCCAAAAGGTACTTCGAACTTGGAACGAGCATGAAGAGATTAACGAGACTTCTTTCTCTTTTGAGTTTTTCTGGCGGACCTGCCGCGCAAGATCTTTGGTCTTCCCCTGGAACCGATGAAAAAAAGTGGATCGCTTCTTATGTACTCGCTCAGAATGATTCTTCTCTATCTATAGTTCATGGCCTATTAGAAGTAGAAGGTGCTCTGGTGCAATCCTTACCGACAGAAAAAGATTGCAGTCAGGTTGATAATAGTCGAGTGACATTACTTCGTCGGTCCGAACTAAGGAATCTGTTAGAAATGTTTTGAAATGGATATTGTTCTCTCTTTGATCAGGGATTGCTATATGAAAAGAAGTGGAGTTTGAAAAAGGGAACGGAATGCTCAAACCGGAACTGCTAGAGGAACGAATTTTCAA
>NW_028260368.1:2013251-2028251 GCF_056163025.1 Triticum urartu | reverse complement strand
TGGGAAAACGTCGACGTTTGCTGGCTTATTTGGCAAAGAAAAATAGAGTACGTTATAAGAAATTAATCGGTCAGTTGAATATTCGGGAGCAGTAATTTAATCGTTCAAATTTTTTTCTTGTTTTATTATTTTTTTAGTAGTCTTATAGTAGTCTTAGATTTTTCATTTTGATGAGCCTCGCTTTGAGGAATTCATGGAATAATCCATTTTCATGGAATAATGAATTAAGGAAGAAAGGATATGAGTCTACCGCTTACAAGAAAAGATCTCATGATAGTCAATATGGGCCCTCAACACCCATCAATGCATGGTGTTCTTCGACTGATCGTTACTCTCGATGGTGAGGATGTTATTGATTGTGAACCCATATTAGGGTATTTACACAGAGGAATGGAAAAAATCGCGGAAAACCGAACTATTATACAATACTTACCTTATGTAACAAGGTGGGATTATTTAGCTACTATGTTTACAGAAGCAATAACAGTAAATGCACCAGAATTCTTGGAGAATATTCAAATACCACAAAGAGCCAGCTATATTAGGGTAATTATGTTAGAATTAAGCCGGATAGCTTCTCACTTGCTATGGCTTGGACCTTTTATGGCGGATCTCGGCGCACAGACTCCTTTTTTCTATATTTTTAGAGAGAGAGAATTAATATATGATCTATTTGAAGCTGCTACAGGTATGCGAATGATGCACAATTACTTTCGCATCGGAGGAGTAGCCGCCGATCTACCTTATGGATGGATCGATAAATGTTTAGATTTCTGTGATTATTTTTTACGCGGAGTTGTTGAATATCAACAACTTATTACACAGAATCCAATTTTTTTAGAGCGAGTTGAAGGAGTAGGTTTTATTAGCGGAGAAGAAGCAGTAAATTGGGGCTTATCGGGACCGATGTTACGAGCTTCTGGAATACAATGGGATCTTCGTAAAGTAGATCCTTATGAGTCTTACAACCAATTTGATTGGAAAGTCCAATGGCAAAAAGAAGGGGATTCGTTAGCTCGCTATTTAGTACGAATTGGTGAAATGAGGGAATCCATCAAAATAATTCAACAAGCTGTAGAAAAAATTCCTGGAGGACCTTATGAAAATTTAGAAGTCCGACGCTTTAAGAAAGAAAATAATTCTGAATGGAATGATTTTGAGTATAAATTTCTTGGTAAAAAACCTTCGCCCAATTTTGAATTGTCAAGACAAGAGCTTTATGTAAGAGTAGAAGCCCCAAAAGGTGAATTAGGGATTTATCTAGTAGGAGATGATAGCCTTTTCCCCTGGAGATGGAAAATCCGTCCACCCGGGTTTATTAATTTGCAAATTCTTCCTCAGCTAGTTAAAAAAATGAAATTGGCTGATATCATGACGATATTAGGTAGTATAGATATCATTATGGGGGAAGTTGATCGTTGAAATGATAATAGATAGGGTAGAGGTAGAAACTATCAATTCTTTTTCGAAATTGGAATTATTAAAAGAAGTCTATGGACTGATATCGATTCTACCCATTTTGACCCTCCTTTTGGGAATAACAATAGAGGTACTCGTAATTGTGTGGTTAGAAAGAGAAATATCTGCGTCGATACAACAACGTATTGGTCCTGAATATGCTGGCCCCCTGGGCCTGCTTCAAGCTATAGCAGATGGGACTAAGCTACTTTTTAAAGAAGATATTCTGCCATCCCGAGGAGATATTTCTTTATTTAGCATTGGACCCTCTATAGCAGTCATATCAGTTTTATTAAGTTTTTTAGTTATCCCTTTGGGATATCATTTTGTTTTAGCCGATCTTAGTATTGGTGTTTTTTTATGGATTGCCATTTCAAGTATAGCTCCTATTGGTCTTCTTATGGCAGGATATAGCTCAAATAATAAATATTCTTTTTCAGGCGGTCTACGAGCTGCTGCTCAATCCATTAGTTATGAAATACCATTAACTTTTTGTGTGCTAGCAATATCTCTACGTGTGATTCGTTAAAATAGATCTTTTTCCTATAAAATCCATTAACTATTTATATTCCTTTTCTTATTTAGTATTTGGGTTGGTAAGTTAAACTAGATAGCTATATGAGTGAAACAAAACAGCTTATAAATTTGTAGTAAAAAGAAAAAATCTCATTTCCTACGTACAAGAAAAAAGTGGAAGTAAACATAAGCAGTGTAAACTCTTTATCCCAAGGTTGATATTTTTTAATTAGTCATCATATCTTGAAGCGGCCAAGAATAAAGGATTCACGATATGGAATTCCATTACTAGAATACTCCTAGTTATTACTATAACTTAATAATCCATAAGAAGAATCCACCAAAAGTTAGTGAAGGGTTAGGAACACTAAAGTACATAAAGGATTAGTAATGGAAAATCTAAAACATTAGAGATTTTTGCCCATAAAAGGAATCATAATAAGGACTTGCAATTTGTAGAAATTATCAAGTAGTACTTTCTTCGGATTCCGATCCAGAGTATGTTCCCATTCACTTGTTAAGGAAATGGCTATCAAGAACGAATTAACCCTTTATCCATTTTTTCTTTTTAAATACCCCCTCCCTGGGGAAAGAAGAATAGTAAAAAAGATATGGAGTGCACTAGAAAAAATTTTCATTATTTCCTTCCTCTATCCATATTCATGCAGAATTGCTCATGAACTAATACCCAACTCTTTCCATTTATTAATTGAATTCCTATAACAAGTAACAAGTGTTTTATTCCAAGATTAAGTTATTACTGAACAAAGAAAAATTTTCATTATATTATAAAGGATGAGATCAATTCGGAAGCGCTTTTTCTTATTCTAGCAGACGGAATTCCTTTGGTCTAATTTAGGACTTTCAAATCTATTTTATTTTATCTAATTCTATCTACGCCCCCGGGGCTAGGAACAAAACAGTCCTTTCCTTTTTCTGATCATAGAGAAGCCGTATGAAGCTAAGGTTTCATGTACGGTTTTGAAATAGCGGTGGGAACTGTGATGTTATCACCGACTATGATTATCTAACAGTTCAAGTACAGTTGATATAGTTGAAGCACAGTCAAAATACGGTTTTTTTGGATGGAATATTTGGCGTCAGCCTATAGGTTTTCTGGTTTTTTTAATTTCTTCTTTGGCAGAATGTGAAAGATTACCCTTTGATTTACCAGAAGCGGAGGAAGAATTAGTAGCAGGTTACCAAACTGAATATTCCGGTATCAAATATGGTTTATTTTATCTTGTTTCTTACCTAAATTTATTAGTTTCTTCTTTATTTGTAACAGTTCTCTACTTGGGCGGGTGGAATTTATCTATTCCCTATATATCCTTTTTTGATTTTTTCCAAATGAATAAAGCAGTTGGAATTTTGGAAATGACAATGGGTATATTTATTACATTAACTAAAGCTTATTTATTTCTCTTCATTTCTATCACAATAAGATGGACTTTACCGAGGATGAGAATGGATCAGTTATTAAATCTTGGATGGAAATTTCTTTTACCTATTTCCCTGGGCAATCTCTTATTAACAACCTCTTCTCAACTTGTTTCACTATAAATAAGATAATACAATAATAGTAAGAATATTTTCAACACAAAAGCTCTCTCAAACAAGAGAAAGAAACATATCTTTTTCATAGATATTTAGAATGAATATGTTCCCTATGGTAACTGGGTTCATGAGTTATGGTCAACAAACAATACGTGCTACAAGGTACATAGGTCAAAGTTTCATAACTACCTTATCCCACACAAATCGTTTACCTATAACGATTCACTACCCTTATGAAAAATCAATTACACCAGAGCGTTTCCGAGGGCGAATCCACTTTGAATTTGATAAATGTATTGCTTGTGAAGTATGTGTTCGCGTATGTCCGATAGATTTACCCGTTGTGGATTGGAGATTTGAAAAGGATATTAAAAGAAAACAATTGCTTAATTATAGTATTGATTTCGGAGTTTGTATATTTTGTGGCAATTGTGTTGAGTACTGTCCAACAAGCTGTTTATCAATGACTGAAGAATATGAACTTTCTACCTATGATCGTCATGAATTGAATTACAATCAAATTGCTTTAAGTCGGTTACCAATCTCCATAATGGGAGATTACACAATTCAAACAATTAGGAATTCGTCTGAAAGTAAAATAAACAAAGAAAAATCTTCGAATTCAAGAACGATTACTGATTACTAAACTTTGATTTTGTCTTTCTGTTATAAAAATCTAATAATTCTTTATTAAACTTTAAAATTAAACTATAAAGAAAAACGAAAAACTACTGCTTATTGGAAATTATTTCTTATTTTAAATCAGACTAGATTTTCGTGATATAATATAATTTATAACTATAAGTTTATACACAAAAAAATACCCTAATCCTTTTTTCCTTCCTTGAATCCTTTAGTTTTAGTCAGTTCATGAAAAATTTTATACTATTAATTTCTTTTTATCCATAATGGATTTACCTGGACCAATACATGAGATTCTTATGCTATTTGGGGGATTTGTTCTTCTACTAGGGGGTCTAGGAGTAGTATTACTTACCAACCCCATTTATTCTGCCTTTTCGCTGGGATTAGTTCTTGTTTGTATATCCTTATTCTATTTTTTATTAAATTCCTACTTTGTAGCTGTCGCACAACTTCTTATTTATGTGGGAGCCATAAATGTCTTGATCATATTCGCTGTAATGTTCGTAAATGGCTCAGAATGGTCTAAAGATAAGAATTATTGGACTATTGGAGATGGGTTCACTTCACTCGTTTGTATAACTATTGTTTTTTCACTAATGACTACTATCCCAGATACGTCGTGGTATGGAATTCTTTGGACTACAAGATCAAACCAAATAGTAGAACAGGGTCTCATAAATAATGTTCAACAAATTGGAATTCATTTAGCAACCGATTTTTATCTTCCGTTTGAACTCATTTCCATAATTCTTCTAGTTTCTTTAATAGGTGCAATTACTATGGCTCGGCAATAAGAAAACTTAGAAAAAGTACAAATTATAAGAATTGCAAATCTAAAATAAATAACTAAAGAATCACAATTTTGATTTAGTAAAATCCATCTACTGCCAACAAATACCTCCTTTTTTTTTTTTTTTTTTTTCTTTTGTTGTGTAATTGTTCTATTGTAATTAATTGAATCGGTTCAATTCTTGCCCTCATATTGAAATGAATCGAGATTGATAAGGAGTTAGTTAATGATGTTTGAGCATGTACTTTTTTTGAGTGTCTATTTATTTTCGATTGGTATCTATGGATTGATCACAAGCCGAAACATGGTTAGAGCTCTAATATGTCTTGAACTTATACTGAATTCAATTAATCTAAATCTCGTAACATTTTCTGATCTATTTGATAGTCGCCAATTAAAAGGAGATATTTTCGCAATTTTTGTTATAGCCCTTGCAGCTGCTGAAGCCGCTATTGGACTATCCATTCTTTCTTCCATCCATCGTAATAGGAAATCCACTCGTATCAATCAATCTAATTTATTGAATAATTAGACTTTTGAATAATTAGACATAGAATCCTCTAAACAAAGGCGCACATATTAAAATAAATAGAAATCAATACTATTTTCTTAGTATTATTTGAGAATATCCATTTTTTTTAGTAGATTATTGCATAGTATTCTTTTTCACTTAAATGAATTTTTGTATTTGTAATTCATTGATATTGCAATTTGAATATTGCAATAATTTATATTGAAAAGACGATAGCCAATTTATTGGCTAATTCGAATTCGTCTGTACAATTCGTAAAATTCTTTCTTATTTCTTATTTATTGTTGAAATCCAAAATTAAAGTCTCTTGGCTCTCTTCACGCTTTCTCACAAACAGATTAAAAAATAGATTTTTTTTTTTGAAGTTTGGATAAACCATTGCTTCGTCTGGTGTCTACAATACATATGACTCATTATAGTACTAATTTCATTTTTACCAGATCGAAAAATTTTATGTTGAAAAGAAAAATTTATAGATCCAATGTCACATTCCGTAAAAATTTACGATACATGTATAGGATGCACTCAATGTGTACGAGCTTGTCCAACAGATGTATTAGAAATGATACCCTGGGATGGATGT
Source organism: Triticum urartu (assembly GCF_056163025.1). Classification (NCBI taxonomy): domain Eukaryota; kingdom Viridiplantae; phylum Streptophyta; class Magnoliopsida; order Poales; family Poaceae; genus Triticum; species Triticum urartu. The sequence goes on along the minus strand of NW_028260368.1, from coordinate 2,022,170 downwards.
AAAGCCAAGCAAATTGCTTCCGCGCCGAGAACCGAAGATTGTGTGGGTTGTAAGAGATGTGAATCTGCCTGCCCGACAGATTTTTTAAGTGTCCGCGTTTATTTAGGGCCTGAAACAACACGTAGCATGGCTCTATCTTATTGATACGTTACAAAAAACTTCACTCGAATCGTCTGATTCCTCTTTACCGAAGAAGCCTGTGCTCGAAATAATCGAGCACGGGCTTTTCTGGTCAAAACGTATCTTGTCTTTATCACTTTATCATGAGTTATTTTCCTTGGTTAACAATACTTGTTGTTTTGCCGATATTTGCAGGTTCATTAATTTTCTTTTTACCTCATAAGGGAAACAAAGTCGTTAGGTGGTATACTATATCTATTTGTTTATTAGAATTCCTTCTAATGACTTATGCGTTCTGTTATCATTTCCAACTGGAGGATCCCTTAATCCAATTAAAGGAGGATTATAAATGGATAGATGTCTTCGATTTCCACTGGAGATTGGGAATCGATGGACTTTCATTAGGATCTATTTTATTGACAGGATTTATCACTACTTTAGCTACTTTAGCAGCTTGGCCAATTACACGGAATTCGCGATTATTCTATTTCCTGATGCTCGCAATGTATAGTGGTCAAATAGGATTATTTTCTTCGCGAGACCTTTTACTTTTTTTTATCATGTGGGAGTTAGAATTAATTCCTGTTTACTTACTTTTATCCATGTGGGGGGGGAAGAGGCGTCTATATTCAGCTACAAAGTTTATTTTGTATACTGCAGGCGGTTCCATTTTTTTCTTAATCGGAGTTCTGGGTATGGGCTTATATGGTTCCAACGAACCAGGATTAGATTTGGAAAGATTAATTAATCAATCATACCCTGCAACCTTGGAAATACTTTTATATTTTGGCTTCCTTATTGCTTATGCTGTCAAATTGCCGATTATACCCCTACATACGTGGTTACCAGATACCCATGGGGAAGCACATTATAGTACATGTATGCTTTTAGCGGGAATATTATTAAAGATGGGAGCATATGGATTGATTCGGATCAACATGGAATTGTTACCTCATGCTCATTATCTATTTTCGCCCTGGTTAGTAATAATAGGAGCGATCCAAATAATCTATGCAGCTTCAACTTCTCTTGGTCAACGAAATTTCAAAAAAAGAATAGCTTATTCCTCTGTATCTCACATGGGTTTCATAATTATAGGAATTGGTTCCATAACCAACATTGGACTCAATGGAGCTATTTTACAAATATTATCCCATGGATTTATTGGTGCTACACTTTTTTTCTTGGCAGGAACCGCTTCTGATAGAATGCGTCTTGTTTATCTCGAAGAACTGGGGGGAATATCTATCCCAATGCCTAAAATTTTTACCATGTTTAGTAGCTTTTCAATGGCTTCTCTTGCCTTACCAGGAATGAGTGGTTTTGTCGCAGAATTAGTAGTATTTTTTGGACTAATTACTAGTCCAAAATTTCTGTTAATGCCAAAAACACTAATTACTTTTGTAATGGCAATTGGAATGATATTAACTCCTATTTATTTATTATCTATGTTACGCCAGATGTTCTATGGATACAAGCTATTTAATGTTCCAAACGCAAATTTTGTGGATTCTGGACCACGAGAACTCTTTATTTTAATCTGTATCTTTTTACCAGTAATAGGAATTGGTATTTATCCAGATTTTGTTCTCTCCCTATCCGTTGACAGGGTAGAGGCTCTCTTATCCAATTATTATCCTAAATAGGTTTGCTTTTTTTTACTCGTCTGCTCTATTAATGCAGAAATAAGTAAAAAAGTATATAATGCAGAAATAAGTAAAAAAGTATAATTAGATCTATCTCGAATTTTTGAGAACCCTTTGATAAGGCGTTCAAGGGGTTCTCAAATAAAACATAAAAGTAAAAACCTTCATTTCATGAAGGTTTTATTTTATGTAATCATTTAGGTGTTAATGTAAACGAACCATAACTATGTAAGCCTATTCCTAATAGATTTATACCAAAATAACAAATCCAAATTATAAGAAATCCTATCAAAGCTATAAGTGCAGAATTCGTACCCTTCCAATTTGGATTTGTTCTACTATGTAAATAAATTGCGAATATGGTCCAAGTAATAAATGCCCAAGTTTCCTTAGGATCCCAATTCCAATAGGATCCCCAGGCCTCATTAGCCCATACTGCTCCACAAAGAATACCTACGGTTAAAAGGGTAAATCCTAGGCTAATGACACGATAACTCCAAGAATCCAAACGCTCCGTTAATTGATATTTGTAATAATTTGGAAATGAAGGGACAGAGGTTCTTTTTAAAGCACTTCTTTTTGCATAAAAATATTTAATATCACTAAAGAAAAATGTTTTATTTAAAACATTTTTTTTCTTTTTAGAAAAGAAATGGAAATTATTTCGAAATCTAATGATTAGAATAGCGGCAGATAATAAGGATCCGCACAAAAGAGTTGCATAGCTTAATAACATCATACTGACATGCATCATTAACCACTGAGATTGTAGAGCAGGTACTAGTATCGTGGATTGATGCATTTCAGTTAAAAGACCCGATGTGGCAAAGCCTTGCGTTAAAATAGTACTTGGCGTAGTTATTGTGCTTAAATCATTTTTAGAGTTCTGTATTTTAGGAATGGTATGAAGAATATACAGGGCCCATGAAAGGAAGATCAATGACTCATATAAATTACTTAATGGAAAATGTCCCGAGGAAGCCCAACGAGAAACTAAGAATCCTGTTATAGAGAAAAAAGTAACTATCATTCCTTTTTCTGACGAATCGCGTAATCCTCCAAGTTCACGAACTAATAAGGTTATAAAATGAATCGTAATCACAATTGAAATCGTTGAGAAAGAGATATGAGTTAGTATATGTTCTAAAGTTGCAAATAGCATAAGGGGAAGGTCCCATTACAAAATTGTAAATTTCGAATTGATTTCTAATCTATTGTATTCTTTTTCAAGAATGCCGCCACTCGGATTCGAACCGAGATGCTTGAGCACTGCTTCCTAAGAGCAGCGTGTCTACCAATTTCACCATGGCGGCTAACTTCAAATAATAGGTAACTTAAAAGAATAATAGCTATTATCTTGGGAATCGTCGATATTGGGAAAGTCCATAAAATTTAGGAACATTAGAGTTTTCATTAAAATAGACTTCGTTTGGTAGTATCGTTTCCATTTTTTTTTTTTACAATAAACTCTTGCTTTGCCCAATAGAAACACAAACACTGCTTGAAAGAGTTGGAACTTCTTTTTTCTAACTTGCAATTATAGAACTAATTTTTTCTAATTAATTTCCCCTTTACATTTTGAAAATTCTTTCAATACAATGAAAAAAATCCAAAAGGGTTTCTATTTAATGATGAAATTAAAATAAAATGGATAAATAGAAAAGGCTTTTTGGATTTTTTAAAAATTTCTAGAATGAAAGTCTTTATGCTCTTATTAATAAGATTTACTAACCTTATGATTTTGGAGAAGATAGGTGGAAGTTGTAAGTCCTATTGTAAGAATACTCCACTTTTCATAATTTTCCTAATAGAATATGAGGATTCTATTAGGAAAATTATGAAAAGTTCATTGATAGGAAAAGAATACTTAGCACACAGTATACCAAACAAAACTTTTTTTTTCTTGTATATATAAGATAAGAGGGGTTTTTTGTTCTAAGAATATTGTACCGAGTAATTCGACACATAAAAGTACATTCAAAGAAGAATCCAAATTATTAAATAATTGGAATTCTTTTTTGATAAGTCAATTCATATTATTCCAAAATCTTATTATTTGTTTGTTGCCCAGAAAAACCCTTTGGTTTTGGATGCTCATTACCGCTCGAAAATGATCTTGATTTTACTAAAGAATAAGATTGTACTATGGAAAAATAAGTCTTTTTCTTCCAAATATTTTTACGAATACGCTTTTTTGACATTGAAGTACGTTTTTTTGGAACTGCCATTCAAAAAGGAAATTACTTTTTTCTAGTTGTATGTGAAAGACATCTATTGCTGCAAATCAATCCTTCTTTCTTCTTTTTATTAGTATTTATACTTAGATACTGAAAGATACTTAAATTTTGAATTATTTTTTACTTCATTTTGTCTAATGCGGATAAGACAACAAGAATTTTTTAACATTTTTTCTTTATATATTTTATACTTTTTTTTTAATAATATAGAATATATAGAAGGGTTTCTCATTTAAATCTATTTATATCTATTTATATATCAAGTATACTCCATATATAGATATATGGTATGGAAGCCTATCCCCCATATAAGATAAGACGGGGGGATAAAAAGAAGGGAAAATGAAAATAGTTAATTAAGTTCAGAATGGTATTCCATAAAGGAAAGGAATTCCAATCAAAACAAAAAATACTGAGTCTCTTAAACAAGACATTCTAAAACTTAGGTAATTTATAGTCATTAGAATTTTAGTTCTATATGAAGTAAGGACTATTCGATAATTTCTTATAAACATAGGTTTTCATTGGAATTCACTCAATCAGTTAATTATGGAACAAGAGAGCTGTTTCATCTTTGTTTTAAAGAAATATAAAAATGAATTATGAATAGAAAGTAAAATGATTCCACTTTTTTTTTTTTATTTTTATAAATATCTTTATTTAGTTAATAAAATAACTTCGTTACCTAGTTATTTTATTAACTTTTTTAATTTAACCAACTAAACCCATTCTTAATTTTTAATTATTTCAATGAGATAAATTTTGGAAAAATTAAGAATTTCAGTATTTTTTCTTATTCTTTTTATTTATTCTTTCAGAAAGAGATAAGAATTGGTTTGGTGAATCGGAAACAATTTTATAGAAAAATTGAAGTAAAAATTGAAGTAAAAATTGCAATTTCTTTTCTTATGGAACATACATATCAATATGCATGGGTAATCCCTCTTCTCCCACTTCCAGTTATTATGTCAATGGGATTTGGCCTTATTCTTATTCCGACAGCAACAAAAAATCTTCGTCGCATATGGGCTTTTCCTAGTGTTTTACTCTTAAGTATAGCTATGGTATTCTCAGTTCAACTGTCTATTCAACAAATAAATGGAAGTTCGATCTATCAATATCTATGGTCTTGGACCGTCAATAATGATTTTTCTTTAGAATTTGGATACTTGATTGACCCACTTACTTCTATTATGTTAATACTAATTACTACTGTAGGAATCCTGGTTCTTATTTATAGTGATGGTTATATGTCTCACGATGAAGGATATTTGAGATTTTTTGTTTATATAAGTTTTTTCAATACTTCCATGTTGGGATTGGTTACTAGCTCCAATTTGATACAAATTTATTTTTTTTGGGAACTCGTGGGAATGTGTTCTTATTTATTGATAGGCTTTTGGTTTACACGACCAATCGCAGCGAGTGCTTGTCAAAAAGCTTTTGTAACTAATCGTGTAGGGGATTTTGGTCTATTATTAGGAATTTTAGGTTTTTTTTGGATAACAGGTAGTTTAGAGTTTAGGGATTTGTTCAAAATAGCTAATAACTGGATTCCTAATAATGGAATTAACTCTTTACTTACTACTTTGTGTGCTTTTTTATTATTCCTTGGTGCAGTTGCGAAATCCGCACAATTCCCTCTTCACGTATGGTTACCCGATGCTATGGAAGGGCCCACTCCTATTTCGGCTCTTATACACGCAGCAACTATGGTTGCTGCGGGAATTTTTCTTCTAGCTCGACTTCTTCCTCTTTTCATATCTTTACCTTTGATAATGAGTTTTATTTCTTTAGTAGGTACAATAACACTATTCTTAGGAGCTACTTTAGCTCTTGCTCAGAGAGATATTAAAAGAAGCTTAGCCTATTCTACAATGTCTCAATTGGGTTATATGATGTTAGCTCTAGGTATAGGTTCTTATCAAGCTGCTTTATTCCATTTGATCACTCATGCTTATTCAAAAGCTTTATTGTTCTTGGGATCCGGATCCGTTATTCATTCAATGGAACCTCTTGTTGGATATTCACCAGATAAAAGTCAAAATATGGTTCTTATGGGCGGTTTAAGAAAATACATTCCAATCACAAGAACTACTTTTTTATGGGGTACACTTTCTCTTTGTGGTATTCCACCTCTTGCTTGCTTCTGGTCCAAAGATGAAATCCTTAGTAATAGTTGGTTGTATTCGCCCTTTTTTGGAATAATAGCCTCCTTTACTGCAGGATTAACTGCCTTTTATATGTTTCGGATATATTTACTTACATTTGATGGGTATTTGCGTGTTCATTTTCAAAATTACAGTAGCACTAAAGAGAGTTCCTTGTATTCAATATCCTTATGGGGAAAAAGGATACCCAAAGGAGTGAATAGGGATTTCGTTTTATCAACAACGAAGAGTGGAGTTTCTTTTTTTTCACAAAATATACCAAAAATTCAAGGTAATACAAGAAATAGGATAGGATCCTTTACTACGTCTTTTGGGGCTAAAAAAACTTTTGCCTATCCGCATGAAACGGGAAATACTATGTTATTTCCTCTTCTTATATTACTACTTTTCACTTTGTTCATTGGATTCATAGGAATCTCTTTTGATAATGGAGGAATTGGTAATGGAATAGCAGAGTTAACCATATTATCAAAGTGGTTAACTCCCTCAATAAACTTTACCCAGGAAAGTTCTAATTCTTTTGTAAATTCATATGAATTTATTACTAATGCAATTTCTTCTGTAAGTCTAGCTATCTTTGGTTTATTCATAGCATATATCTTCTATGGATCCGCTTATTCTTTTTTTCAGAATTTGGATTTAATAAACTCTTTTTACAAAGGAAATCCTAAAAAAGAATTTTTAGATCAAGTAAAAAAAAATATATACAGTTGGTCATATAATCGTGGTTATATAGATATTTTCTATACTAGGGTCTTTACCCTCGGTATAAGAGGGTTAACCGAACTCACGGAGTTTTTTGATAAGGGTGTTATTGATGGAATTACCAATGGAGTGGGTCTTGCTAGTTTTTGTATAGGAGAGGAAATTAAATATGTAGGGGGAGGTCGAATCTCGTCTTATTTATTCTTTTTTTTATGTTATGTATCTGTGTTTTTATTCTTTTTTCTTTCTTAAGTTAAGGAATTTACAACAAGTCTCTTGCAAAAATAACTATCCTATCCCCTTTCTACAATCTCTCTATATCCTTGTTACATAAGGTAAGTATTGTATAATAGTTCGGTTTTCCGCGATTTTTTCCATTCCTCTGTGTAAATACCCTAATATGGGTTCACAATCAATAACATCCTCACCATCGAGAGTAACGATCAGTCGAAGAACACCATGCATTGATGGGTGTTGAGGGCCCATATTGACTATCATGAGATCTTTTCTTGTAAGCGGTAGACTCATATCCTTTCTTCCTTAATTCATTATTCCATGAAAATGGATTATTCCATGAATTCCTCAAAGCGAGGCTCATCAAAATGAAAAATCTAAGACTACTATAAGACTACTAAAAAAATAATAAAACAAGAAAAAAATTTGAACGATTAAATTACTGCTCCCGAATATTCAACTGACCGATTAATTTCTTATAACGTACTCTATTTTTCTTTGCCAAATAAGCCAGCAAACGTCGACGTTTTCCCAAAAGTCTTCGTAGACCTCTTTCCGATGAAAAATCTTTTTTGTGTAATTCCAAATGTGAAGCAAGTCTCCGTATCTTATTGGTGAAACTGAATACTTGAAATTCAACAGAACCCCTGTTTTCTTCTTTTTCTTCTTTAACCATAAATCCAAAAATTTTTCTACCTCCTTTCTTTTTCATGTATTTTTCTGATCAGGAAAAATACAAAATTATGTCAGTTATTTTGAAGTTATTCTAATCTCGTACACACACAAATTTGCAATTATTCATCTACTACTGGAATTTGGATTTATTTTATCGATGCAAATTGGATTTGGATAGAAGGGTACATTCTTTCTAATATTTTAGATAGAAGAAATGTTTCTTCTATCTAAAATATTAGAAAGAATTTTGCTGATTTATTTATTGCTATATGCAATTTATGGAATTGATACACCATTTAATTGATATCATTTAGCAAAATGAAACACAGCATATGCATCCATCTTTTGGCTCGAGAATTTCACGGGATAGAGATATGGTATAAGAAATAGACTATTAAGTAACTCTAAATGAATTGTGGATACATCTGTATCCTTAACATACTGAAACGATTGTCATTATTCGTATCAAACCAATAGCGATTCATACAAGCTAAATCTTCTAATCAATGGTGGGCCAATAATGAATTTTTTTGCATATGTATTAAGACGCTTGGCCTGATTTCGAAATTGTCCAGAGTTTTATATGTTGTTTTCATTGCAAAATGATGGGTCTCCTTCCATAACTTTCCAATTACGAGTACGAGAATTGAAAGACATGAAAATTCTCAATTCTCTACGGCGTCTAGTAGATAGAAACAAGAAAATCAGAAGAATCTTTCTCTCTATTCACTATCATTCCGCGTCTTCGACTTCTATTAGTTTCTTTTCTTCTTTAATGCAATAGCTATAGTTTGATATAAGAATCCATTTCTCAAAGTAATGGAAACCATTCTCTTATAGGAAATGGTTCGAAAATCGCTATTCCACCTTTTAGGTATCGTGAAAAGTGATACCTGTGAAGATCGTGCATTTCAGTCAAATTCAGATCCGTTTTTCGAGTCCATGATATAATATAACCAAATTGGATAGATCTTCCACCTGTTTAGCTAAGAAAGAATAGATACAGAGGTGGATAATAGATCGATATGAAGATCATGAGCTGCCCCATAATGAAATCGCCAGTAGTCGCGAATATCTCCTTCTTCCCTAATCCAAGATTGGAGAAAGAAGATCTAAGAGGGACCTATGGAG
>NW_028260368.1:1978077-2000577 GCF_056163025.1 Triticum urartu | reverse complement strand
ATTTGCCGACCAAAAATTCTATATGTCTATTCTATCTATGATATTTCTATATATATAGAATATGATATCTAATATGACATCCGATTTGTCAAAGGGATTGGATTGGTGACTTACCCATTCAGTGACTTTGGCACTGGACGTTCCAAAAACGGGTACTATCGGATCGGGTGAATTAGAGAATAGACAGAGGTCCGTTGGCATTTCAGCCTTTCTTCTCCTTTCAGGGCCTATCCGAAAGAGAATCCAGTACCTCTTGGTCCTGAATATCAGAATAGGACGAACGAACCGGCCTCCGCGGATATCTTTGCTTCGGAACAAAACCCTGCAATCAAATAGATTGTCCCAAGGGCGCCATATTCTAGGAGCCCAAGTTATGCTATTGAAAATTCGTTCCTCTAGCAGTTCCGGTTTGAGCATTCCGTTCCCTTTTTCAAACTCCACTTCTTTTCATATAGCAATCCCTGATCAAAGAGAGAACAATATCCATTTCAAAACATTTCTAACAGATTCCTTAGTTCGGACCGACGAAGTAATGTCACTCGACTATTATCAACCTGACTGCAATCTTTTTCTGTCGGTAAGGATTGCACCAGAGCACCTTCTACTTCTAATAGGCCATGAACTATAGATAGAGAAGAATCATTCTGAGCGAGTACATAAGAAGCGATCCACTTTTTTTCATCGGTTCCAGGGGAAGACCAAAGATCTTGCGCGGCAGGTCCGCCAGAAAAACTCAAAAGAGAAAGAAGTCTCGTTAATCTCTTCATGCTCGTTCCAAGTTCGAAGTACCTTTTGGCCAAAGAAAAACCCGCTTCCTGACACGATTGCCTCTTTATCTTTATATAGATAGATTCTATGGGGTTATTACTTAGTAAGTCTATTTTGTACAAGAGCCCCTCCTATCTGATAGAAAAGGGTCCCATGATCCCGAGCCGATCTTACCTTGGCTCGCAAACCCCAAGTTTGTCTATGAAGAGCTAATCTAATTGTATTTTTTTCTAGAATGGATTTCTTATGTGGAATACTAATGGATAGGGCTTCGTTGCTAAGTGCTACAAGATCTAGTGCACTGGAACTCGTGGTTATGGACCCGAATCCTTTAGTATGGAACATTGTCTTTTCCAAGTAAAAACCCCTAGTATATGAAAGAATGAAAAGGTGCTTTCGTTCTTGTGGAATAAGAAGCCCTCGTACCTTAATGAAAGGAAAATCGTAATTTTTCGTTAGGTATTTGACCAAATAGGATCGTCCAGTTCCTACAGAACCTATCACTAAAATACCCGATAGGGCTAAGCGGAACGAAAAGGGTTTTCCATGAGATGGTAAATGAAAACGATTAGTCCCACACGAGGTTTGGGAATAAGTGATTGTCTGATAATGAGCAAGGAATATACGTCTTTCTGCTAAAGAGGATCTATTAAACTCATAATTCATTAGATCCTTGTTATCAATGCCAACTAGGTATCATAAGTAAATGGATCCCGGTTGTTCAATCCTTTGATAACCAAGGTCATTCTTTGCTAAAGAGAAATGATCACTATGAGTCAGACTCAATAGAATTGGATCCATTCCAAATAGCGAGAATTAGGATTCTTGATCCCTCTCAATCTCTCTTTCAATTCGAGGATCCAGAGAGGTGTTTTCATAGTCATCTCCGAATATTTGCCATCTCGGAATATTTTCGATTTCATTTTTCTATGATATGTCTTTCTATATGAAAATTGGTTATTTACGATGTACGATGATCCCTGTTAAGCATCCATGGCTGAATGGTTAAAGCGCCCAACTCATAATTGGTAAATTTGCGGGTTCAATTCCTGCTGGATGCACACGAACGGGAACATTCCATAAGTCTATTGGAACTGGCTCTCTATCCATGGAATCTCATCCATCATCCATACATAACGAATTGGTATGGTATATTCATACCATAACATAAGAACAATAAGAACTCGAATTCTTATCGATACTGGAACTCAGAGCATAGGAGGGAAAGTCGATTTATGGATGGAATCAAATACGCAGTATTTACAGAAAAAAGTCTTCGTTTATTGGGAAAGAATCAATATACTTTTAATGTCGAATCGGGATTCACTAAGACAGAAATAAAGCATTGGGTCGAACTCTTCTTTGGTGTTAAGGTGGTAGCTGTGAATAGCCATCGACTACCTGGAAAAGGTAGAAGAATAGGACCTATTCTGGGCCATACAATGCATTACAGACGTATGATCATTACCCTTCAACCGGGTTATTCTATTCCACTTCTAGATAGAGAAAAAAACTAAAGGAGAATACTTAATAATACGGCGAAACATTTATACAAAACACCTATCCCGAGCACACGCAAGGGAACCGTAGACAGGCAAGTGAAATCCAATCCACGAAATAATTTGATCCATGGACGGCACCGTTGTGGTAAAGGTCGTAATTCCAGAGGAATCATTACCGCAAGGCATAGAGGGGGAGGTCATAAGCGCCTATACCGTAAAATAGATTTTCGACGGAATCAAAAAGACATATCTGGTAGAATCGTAACCATAGAATACGACCCTAATCGAAATGCATACATTTGTCTCATACACTATGGGGATGGTGAGAAGAGATATATTTTACATCCCAGAGGGGCTATAATTGGAGATACTATTGTTTCTGGTACAAAAGTTCCTATATCAATGGGAAATGCCCTACCTTTGAGTGCGGTTTGAACTATTGATTTACGTAATTGGAAGTAACCAATTAGGTTTACGACGAAACCTAGAAATCGATCACTGATCCAATTTGACTACCTCTACGGGATAGACCTCAACAGAAAACTGTTGAGTAACGGCAGCAAGTGATTGAGTTCAGTAGTTCCTCATAGAAAATTATTGGCTCTAGAGATATGGTAATATGGAGAAGACAAAATTGTTTGAAGCACGCACAGAACCGGAAGCGCCCCTTGTTTCAAAGAGAGGAGGACGGGTTATTCACATTTAATTTGATGGTCAGAGGCAAATTGAAAGCTAAGCAGTGGTAATTAAGACCCCCGGGGGAAAATAGGGATGTCTCCTACGTTACCCATAATATGTGGAAGTATCGACGTAATTTCATAGAGTCATTCGATCTGAATGCTACATGAAGAACATAAGCCAGATGACGGAACGCAGAGACCTAGGATGTAGAAGATCATAACATGAGCGATTCGGCAGATTTGGATTCCTTTCCTATATATCCACTCATGTGGTACTTCATCATATGATTCATATAAGATCCATCTGTCTAGAGATCGTCATATACATCTAGAAAGCCGTATGCTTTGGAAGAAGCTTGTACAGTTTGGGAAGGGGTTTTTTGAGAGAAAAGAAGAATCTACTTCAACCGATATGCCCTTAGGCACGGCCATGCATAACATAGAAATCACACGTGGAAGGGGTGGGCAATTAGCTAGAGCAGCAGGTGCTGTAGCGAAACTCATTGCAAAAGAGGGTAAATCGGCCACTTTAAGATTACCATCTGGGGAGGTCCGTTTAGTATCCCAAAACTGCTTAGCAACAGTCGGACAAGTGGGTAATGTTGGGGTGAACCAAAAAAGTTTGGGTAGAGCCGGATCTAAGTGTTGGCTAGGTAAACGCCCCGTAGTAAGAGGGGTAGTTATGAACCCTGTGGACCACCCCCATGGGGGCGGTGAAGGGAAAGCTCCCATTGGTAGAAAAAAACCCACAACCCCTTGGGGTTATCCTGCGCTTGGAAGAAGAACTAGGAAAAGGAAAAAATATAGCGATAGTTTTATTCTTCGTCGCCGTAAGTAAATACGTAACTAGGAATATGGAAAATTGCATTTTTGGAATTTGCAATAATGCGATGGGCGAACGACGGGAATTGAACCCGCGCATGGTGGATTCACAATCCACTGCCTTGATCCACTTGGCTACATCCGCCCCTTATCCAGCTAAAGGATTTTTTTCTTTTTTCCATTGATCATTATTCTATTTATTCTGACCTCCGTACTTCGATCGAGATATTGGACATAGAATGCCACTCTTTAAAAAGGAAAAAAGGAGTAATCAGCTGTGACACGAAAAAAAACGAATCCTTTTGTAGCTCATCATTTATTGGCAAAGATAGAAAAGGTCAATATGAAGGAGGAGAAAGAAACAATAGTAACGTGGTCCCGGGCATCTAGCATTCTACCCACAATGGTTGGCCATACAATCGCGATTCATAATGGAAAGGAACATATACCTATTTACATAACAAATCCTATGGTAGGTCGCAAATTGGGGGAATTCGTGCCTACTCGGCATTTCACGAGTTATGAAAATGCAAGAAAGGATACTAAATCTCGTCGTTAACTGAATTCTGAATAGAAAGATTAAGAAGAAAAAAAGATTCAAAATAAAGACAGAAATACCCAATATCTTGCTAGAACAAGATATTGGGTATTTCTGTCTTCAAAAATTCTTATATGTTAGCAGAAAAACCTTATCCATTAATAGATGGAACTTCAACAGCAGCTAAGTCTAGAGGGAAGTTGTGAGCATTACGTTCGTGCATTACTTCCATACCAAGGTTAGCACGGTTGATGATATCAGCCCAAGTATTAATAACGCGACCTTGACTATCAACTACAGATTGGTTGAAATTGAAACCATTTAGGTTGAAAGCCATAGTACTAATACCTAAAGCAGTGAACCAGATTCCTACTACAGGCCAAGCAGCCAAGAAGAAGTGTAAAGAACGAGAGTTGTTGAAACTAGCATATTGGAAGATTAATCGGCCAAAATAACCATGAGCAGCCACAATATTATAAGTTTCTTCCTCTTGACCAAATTTGTAACCCTCATTAGCGGATTCATTTTCAGTAGTTTCCCTGATCAAACTAGAGGTTACCAAGGAACCATGCATAGCACTGAATAGGGAACCGCCGAATACACCAGCTACACCTAACATGTGGAAGGATGCATAAGGATGTTGTGCTCTGCCTGGAATACAATCATAAAGTTGAAAGTACCAGAGATTCCTAAAGGCATACCATCAGAAAAGCTTCCTTGACCAATAGGGTAAATCAAGAAAACAGCAGTAGCAGCTGCAACAGGAGCTGAATATGCAACAGCAATCCAAGGACGCATACCCAGACGGAAACTAAGTTCCCACTCACGACCCATATAACAAGCTACACCAAGTAAGAAGTGTAGAACAATTAGCTCATAAGGACCACCATTGTATAACCACTCATCAACAGATGCAGCTTCCCAAATTGGGTAAAAGTGCAATCCGATCGCCGCAGAAGTAGGGATAATAGCACCAGAGATAATATTGTTTCCATAAAGTAAAGAACCAGAAACAGGCTCACGAATACCATCAATATCTACTGGAGGGGCAGCGATGAAGGCGATAATAAATACAGAAGTTGCGGTCAATAAGGTAGGGATCATCAAAACACCGAACCATCCGATGTAAAGACGATTTTCAGTGCTAGTTATCCAGTTGCAGAAGCGACCCCACAGGCTTGTACTTTCGCGTCTCTCTAAAATTGCAGTCATGGTAAGATCTTGGTTTATTCAAATTGCAAGGACTCCCAAGCACACGTATTAACTAGAATATAGATAATAGAAGGCTTGTTATTTAACAGTATAACATAGACTATATACCAATGTCAACCAAGTCAGCCCAAAGATTAGCTATCCATATAACTAAATTAACCAAACCAATAATTTTGTATTTGTAAATGAAGTGAGTCAAAGTGAAAAACTTTGATGGGTCTTTTCTATATGGGTTGCCCGGGACTCGAACCCGGAACTAGTCGGATGGAGTAGATAATTCTTCCTTGTTACAATAGAGAAAAATCCCTCCCCAAATCGTGCTTGCATTTTTCATTGCACACGACTTTCCCTATGTAGAAATAGCCAATTTCTATTCCAAAGAGGAAGTTCTACTAATTTTTTTAATTAGTAAGTTGATTCACCTACTCTTTATTATAATAAAAAGAACATTTCAGAATGAAAAATAGAAAAGTTTTTTCTTGATCATTTATCAACCCTTTCCTGTTTCTTAATTTCGTCTAATGATTAATTAAGAGGGTTGACCAGGTCATTGATACGTATAATATCCAAATACCAAATACGCTCAGTGTGTGATCCACAGAAAGAAAAAAGAGTTGTTTTGGTGAACATCAAAGAAAAAACTTGCTCTTCTTCCATAAAAAATTCTTCTAAAAATGCCGAACCCAATCGTTGCATAAAAGTTCGTACCGTGCTTTTATGTTTACGAGCTAAAGTTCTAGCACATGAAAGTCGAAGAGTATATACTTTAGTCGATACAAAGTCCGTTTTTTCGAAGATCCACTATGATAATGAAAAAGATTTCTACATATCCGACCAAATCGATCAAGAATATCCCAATCTGATAAATCTGTCCAAATGGGTTTACTAATAGGATGCCCCGATCCAGTACAAAATTGAGCTTTTGATAAGTATCCTATGAGGAGAGTAGCGGGGACTATGGTATCGAATTTTTTCATTCGAGTATCTATTAGAAATGAATTCTCCAGCATTTGATTCCTTACTAACAAAGAACTTTTTTGTACACTTGAAAGGTACCCCATAAAATCGAAGCAAGAGTTTGCTAATTGGTTTATATGGATTCTTCGCGGCTGAGTCCAAAAACAGAAATAATATTGCCAGAAATTGATAAGGTAGCATTTCCATTTCTTCTTCAAAAAAAAAGTGCCTTTTGATGCAAGAATTGCCTTTCCTTGATATCGAACATAATGCATAAGAGGATCCATAAAGAACCATAGGGTTTTCCGAGAAAAACCAGGGTACATTATCCCAAAATGTTCCATCTTCCTAGAAAAGTGGATTCGTTCCAGAAAAGTTCCAGAAGATGCTAATGGTAAGCAAGAAGATTGTTTACGAAGAAACAACAAAAAAAATTCATATTCTGATACATAAGAGTTATATAGGAATTGAAATAGTCTTTTATTTTCTTTTTGAAAAAAAAAAATGGATTTCATTGAAGTAATAAAACTATTCCAATTCGAATAATAGTTGAGAAAGAATCGCAATAAATGCAAAGATGGAACATCTTGGATACGGTATTGAAGGAGTTGAACCAGGATTTCCAAATGGATAGGATAGGGTATTTCTATATGTGATAGATAATCCAAATGCAAAAATTTGTCTTCTAAAAAGGGAAATATTGAATGAATAGAGCGTAAATTCTGAAACTTTGGTATTTCTTTTTCTTTCAGACAAAAAAATTCCCGTAGCGAGAATGGGATTTCCACAACGATCGCAAACCCTTCAGATAGAATCTGAGAATAAAACTCAGAATAAAAATAATTTTTGTAATCCAATAATCGATCTTGGTTAGGATGATTAACCGAGTTATCCAAAAAATTCTGCTGATACATTCGAATAATTAAACGTTTCACAAGTAGTGAACTAAATTTCTTGTTATTACAACTAACAACTATTTCCACAGGTTCAGAACCATTTAATCCATAATGGTGGGCAAATGCATAAATATATTCCTGAAAGAGAAGTGGGTAGACAAAGTATTGTTGACGAGATTTATGTTTTTCTGAATACCCTTCGAATTTTTCCATTTGTATTTCTACTTGAATCAGAGAGAAGAAGCATTTCTCGGTTTATCGAATGATGATACATAGTGCAATATGGTCAGAACAGGGTGTTGCATTTTTAATACAAACCCTGGAAAGAAAGGGAGTCTAATCCACAGATCTTTTTCTGCTCCTTTTCTACCCAATTAGTTTATGTTTGTTCTAATTAAAAAAAAAGAACAGAACAAGTTTTTTATTTTTGCAGGCCAATCGCTCTTTTGACTTTGGAATACAGCCTCTTTATCAATATACTGCTTCTTTTACACATTCAATCCATAACATCCCTTATTCAATCCATAATCAAGAATAATTAGGATTTCTAAAAAAAAAAAGAAAAAATAAAGGGTCCACTCATAGGAAAACCCAACCTTTCCCCGCATCCGGCACTAATCTATTTTTAACGTCTAATTAGAGCGGGGAATCATTCCAATTAGGAAGTTCAGCTCGTTGCTTTTTATTTTACCAGAATTGGAGCCAGGCTCTATCCATTTATTCATTAGACCCAGAAAATCGTAATTTTGGATTCCATTCAAAAAAGATTGATTTTATTACGACATGCTATTTTTTCCATTCATTACCTTTGAGGATCAGTCGTGGTCTTCTAGACTCTACCAAGAGTCTGGACGAATTTGTTGTTTCATCCAAATGTGTAAAAGATCATAGTCGCACTTAAAAGCCGAGTACTCTACCATTGAGTTAGCAACCCAGATAAAAAAAGGATCTTAGATACGATCGAAATCCAAAAATCAATGGAATTACACCGCGCGCTTCTGTCAAAACATTGAACTAGCAAGACATCAAAAGATTTTTTTTATCGACCATGAAAAACACTCAAATGCCAAAACGAACAGGTCCGGTGAAATTCCACTAAAGTAAAGTTAAAAAAAGAGCGACCCTAATCACGATGGCCAAATTCTCCTTATTTTTAGCGATTTTTATTAACAAAAAATATATATTATAAAAAATATATATTATATTGTATGAGAATACATGCAAGAGGAACACCCTTATCATTTGAGCGAAGTGTAGGCGGAAAAATTGAATATGGAGTGAGGATAAAGAGACCCATCTATCTACAAATTCTATTTGTTCAATAGACCTTTGTCAATGGAAATACAATGGTAAGAAAACAAATTAGATAGAAAAAGTAAATAAAATAGGGGCTTATGTTGGATTGGCACGATATAATATAAATCCAAATAGGATTAAAAAAGAGGTAAATTGTGTCTAAATAATTAGACAACTAGGAATACTAATAATCTTCTCCTATCCTATTTTTTGATTCATTTAGTTCTTCAATTAACTCAAAGTTCTTTCTTTTTCTTTAAAGAATTCTGCCTTCCTTAAAATATCATAAACAGTTCTTGTTGGTTGAGCACCCTTTTCAAGGAAATAGAGAATAGCTGGAACATTTAAACAAGTTTGATTCTTTATCGGATCATAAAAACCTACTTTTTGAAGATCTCTTCCTTCTCTTCGAGATCGAACATCAATTGCAACGATTCGATAGACAGCTTATTGGGATAGATGTAGATAAACAACGCCCCCCCCTAGAAACGTATATGAGGTTTTCTCCTCATACGGCTCGAGAAAATGATTCGAATTTCTGTCGATAATAATAGAAATTAGACTATGACGTGCATTAATTTCCTTACAGAAAAAACAAATTTCATTTATACTCATGACTCAAGTGGGCTAATTTTGCCTGACAAACTTCGAAGGCAAAATCCTTCCAAAATTTTTGAGTCGTCTTTAAACTCTTTTCTTTGTCTCATTTCGAACGAATTGACTTTTATTCCTTATTCTAATCCAACTCTGTTGTTGAGACAATTGAAAATTGTGTTTACTTGTTCTGGAATCCTTTATCTTTGATTTGTGAAATCCTTGGGTTTAGACATTACTTCGGGAATTCCTATTTTTTTCTTTCAAAAGAGTAGCAACATACCCTTTTTTCTTATTTCCTTCGATAAAGCATTTATCTCTTCTATAGAAATCTAATAAGAGGGATTGATTCTGATATACTTTTATTGGACTTTCTTCTTATTTTAACCTTTCGATTTATTTCTATATTAAGGATAGACTGACAAAGTTGGCCTAATTTATTAGTTTTCACTAACCCTAGATTCTTTCCCTTGATAAAAAAAATTCTGTCCTCTCGAGCTCCATCGTGTACTATGTTACTTAAACCCAGCGCAAATTTGGTTCGGAACGAATAGAACAGGCTATGTCGAGCCAAGAGCATTTTCATTACTATGGAAAATGATGGATAGCAAAATCCACAATCGATCATGTCCTTCAAGTCGCACGTTGCTTTCTACCACATCGTTTTAAACGAAGTTTTACCATAACAAACATTCCTCTTTTCATTGCAAAGTGGTATAGAGAATTGATCCAATATGGATGGAATCATGAATAGTCATTGGTTTAGTTTTTTTATACTAATTAAAACTTGCTATCTATGGAGCAATATGGATAAAAGAAAGTAAGTATTTATCCGGGAAGCCTCCGCCAAGATCCAATTTATTTAAACCCATATTAAAATTCTATCATATGAATGAAACATAGTTTGAAAAAGACGACTAAACAAGTTTGCTTAAAACTTATTTATTCTTAAATTTCCACCCTCAACGGATGGCTCGAGATGATCAATCTTGAAGTGAGAAAAGAAGGATTGACTCTTCCTCAATAAATAAACTATCAACCTCCAAAAAAGTTTAATTAATTTAATTACTAGAATTAGAATTCTAGTAGTAATATATTTTTTCAGTACCAAAAACAATTAACTATAATAACTAAATAAACTATTCCAATGAAAAGATTGAAAGTTTTTGGTAGTTATAGAATTCTCGTACTTCTTCAACTCGAATACCAAAAGGAAGAAAAAAATATGACTAAGTGATTTTATAGTAGAGGCATATCCTGAATGTGCTTGATAGATCCCATTTTTTCATGAAAATAAAGATAGTCAATTTGACTGGACTTAAGACTTTATTATGTTTTCTGAGAAAGAATAAGATATCATTATTCTCTTTAATAAACTTTTGTCTCGTACGGAATACTATATGATTTCACCGTTTGTTTCATCAGAAACAATCTGGGACGGAAGGATTCGAACCTCCGAGTAACGGGACCAAAACCCGCTGCCTTACCACTTGGCCACGCCCCATTTCGGGTTTTATGCGACACTAATAAACACTAGTATGTTTATTTGTTATTCGTCAATACCATTTCAATTACATAAAAAAGGAGGGATATTCTCTTGCTAGTATTCTACACATGCGGATAATATAGAATCAAAAAAATGCATTGATCATTACATGGAATTCTATTAAGATATTATATGAAAGTCGAATTTATTCCACTCTCATTTGAGAGTGCGAATACAAGGAGGTATTTTGTGTTTGGGAAAGTCCGAAGAAAAAAGATTTTGAATCTGCCTTTTCCTTCTTTCCCTTAAAAAAATAACTCAAGAAAAATCCAATTATTTACTCTACAAGAATGAAATGCTTGTTATGCCTAATATACTTAGTTTAACCTGTATCTGTTTTAATTCTGTTCTTTATCCTACTAGTTTTTTCTTTGCCAAATTACCCGAAGCTTATGCTATTTTCAATCCAATCGTGGATATTATGCCTGTTATACCTCTATTCTTTTTTCTATTAGCCTTTGTTTGGCAAGCTGCTGTAAGTTTTCGATGAAATCTTTAGTACTCTGTATGCCAAATTGAATGATGTGTTCATTCCAAAAAAATTTTAAAATGGGTAAAAGCCGAGAAGTTTTATATTTTTATATTATGAACCTTCGATTCTAAAATTTAAATTCTTCTACATTGAATGGGTAGCTACAGCAATAAATTTGGATCAGCCTTTCTACTCCCCTGCACCTAGGTTGAGCAGGTACCTAAAGGTACCTACACAATACCTAACCACCTAACCCTATTTTTGCTATTGATAAGAGTGCTTATTATAAAAGAATTCTTGCAATTTTTTTCAAGAATTCTTTTTTGCATTTTTAGGTATAAAAAAAAACCATCCTAGTGGATCCGTGTGGTAAGGAAAAACTGGTAATCTATTCCTTAAAAAAAAATCTTGGAGATTATGTAATGCTTACTCTCAAACTTTTTGTTTATACAGTAGTGATATTCTTTGTTTCACTCTTTATCTTTGGATTCTTATCTAATGACCCAGGACGGAATCCTGGACGCGAGGAGTAAAAATTCAGTTTTTTTTTTTCTTATTGGATTTGTTTCGTACATTTATCTATGAGAAAATCCGGGGGTCAGAATTCTTTCCAATTCGAAAGTCCCAAATGATCCAAGGGAGCGGAAAGAGAGGGATTCGAACCCTCGGTACAAAAAAATTGTACAACGGATTAGCAATCCGCCGCTTTAGTCCACTCAGCCATCTCTCCACGTTCCAAAGCGAAAGGTTTCCGTGATATGATATAGGCAAGAAATAAGAAATAACGGTTGCAAAAAACCCCTTTTTTTTCTTTCAAAAGTCTATAAAAATTATATTGCCAATTCCATTTTAATTATATTCTTTTTTCTTAATGTTAATAAAAAAAGAAGAAAATTCTTGTTTTTTCTTTCTAAAAATCGATATTGGCCGAGAGACAATCAAATAGATTTTCTCTTTAGCGGGCATTTCCATATAGGACTTGTTATAATTATAATAAAACAAGCAGGTTATATAAAAAAAACGCTTTTTTTGTCGATTATTTATCAAGAAAGCAAAAAGGGTTCTTATCAAATCCACCATAAAATTGGAAAGAAGCATAAAGTAAGTAGACCTGACTCCTTTAATGATGCCTCTATCCGCTATTCTGATATATAAATTCGATGTAGATGAAATTGTATAAGCGAATTTTTTTTATTTCCTTAGACTTAGACCGCGCAAGACAAGAATTTTTCGCTATTTACGATTTCATATTCTTGTTACTAGATGTTCTATAGGAATAAGAAGAAATCGCAACTCCTTTGCGCTACACATAAAATTGGATTTCGAAGGTCCATTTTTTTTTTTCAGAATCCTCTATTATTTTAGTTCTTCCACCCATGCAATAGAGAGGGAATGGGAAAAGAAGGGTTACTTTTATTTGCATTTTTCCCTTAAAAGATAGACTTTGAAATAGGAGTCTTGGAATAATGCTGAATTCAAAGGTTTATTTCTTTCTATAGTATAAGAAAAACAATTTATTTCTATTTCTATAGTATAAGAAAAACAAATAAATAGTATAAGAAAAACAAATCGAATCAAATTCATGGATTTACCACGACCTCGGTTGTGACTGTGACTCCATAGATAAAAATGGGAAATTTCTCTCTTCGAGACCATTGAAAAAGGGCATTGAACGAGAAAGAAATCGTCCACAGATAATAAAACTATCATATGCCTTGGAAAGTGATATGAGGTGCTCGGAAATGGTTGAAGTAATTGAATAGGAGGATCACTATGACTATAGCCCTTGGTAGAATTCCTAAAGAAGAAAATGATCTATTTGATACTATGGATGACTGGTTACGAAGGGACCGTTTCGTTTTTGTAGGATGGTCTGGCCTATTGCTCTTTCCTTGTGCTTATTTCGCTTTAGGGGGTTGGTTTACAGGGACAACTTTTGTAACTTCTTGGTATACCCATGGATTGGCTAGTTCCTATTTGGAAGGTTGTAATTTCTTAACCGCAGCAGTTTCTACCCCTGCCAATAGTTTAGCACACTCTTTGTTGCTACTATGGGGGCCCGAAGCACAAGGAGATTTTACTCGTTGGTGTCAATTAGGCGGTCTATGGACTTTTGTAGCTCTCCACGGGGCTTTTGCACTAATAGGTTTCATGTTACGCCAATTTGAACTTGCTCGGTCTGTTCAATTGCGGCCTTATAATGCAATCTCATTCTCTGGTCCAATTGCTGTTTTTGTTTCTGTATTCCTTATTTATCCACTGGGGCAATCTGGTTGGTTCTTTGCGCCGAGTTTTGGCGTAGCAGCGATATTTCGATTCATCCTTTTCTTCCAAGGATTTCATAATTGGACGTTGAACCCATTTCATATGATGGGAGTTGCCGGAGTATTAGGTGCGGCTCTGCTATGCGCTATTCATGGAGCGACCGTAGAAAACACTCTATTTGAGGACGGTGATGGTGCAAATACCTTCCGTGCTTTTAACCCAACTCAAGCTGAAGAAACTTATTCAATGGTCACTGCTAACCGCTTTTGGTCCCAAATCTTTGGTGTTGCTTTTTCCAATAAACGTTGGTTACATTTCTTTATGCTATTTGTACCCGTCACCGGTTTATGGATGAGTGCTATTGGCGTAGTTGGCTTGGCTCTGAACTTACGTGCCTATGACTTTGTTTCCCAGGAAATCCGTGCAGCGGAAGATCCTGAATTTGAGACTTTCTACACCAAAAATATTCTTTTAAACGAGGGTATTCGTGCGTGGATGGCAGCTCAGGATCAGCCTCATGAAAATCTTATATTCCCTGAGGAGGTTCTACCACGTGGAAACGCTCTTTAATGGAACTTTCGTTTTAGCTGGTCGTGACCAAGAAACCACCGGCTTTGCTTGGTGGGCTGGGAATGCCAGACTTATCAATTTGTCCGGTAAACTGCTTGGAGCTCATGTAGCTCATGCCGGATTAATCGTATTCTGGGCCGGAGCAATGAACCTATTTGAAGTGGCCCATTTCGTACCAGAAAAGCCCATGTATGAACAAGGGTTGATTTTACTTCCACACTTAGCTACTCTAGGTTGGGGAGTAGGGCCAGGGGGGGAAGTTCTAGATACTTTTCCGTACTTTGTATCTGGCGTACTTCACCTAATTTCCTCCGCAGTCTTAGGCTTCGGTGGCATTTATCACGCGCTTCTGGGACCCGAGACTCTTGAGGAATCTTTTCCATTCTTTGGTTATGTCTGGAAAGATAGAAATAAAATGACTACAATTTTGGGTATTCACTTAATTTTGTTAGGTCTAGGTGCTTTTCTTCTAGTACTCAAGGCTCTTTATTTTGGCGGTGTATATGATACCTGGGCCCCTGGGGGGGGAGATGTAAGAAAAATTACCAATTTGACCCTTAGTCCCAGTGTTATATTTGGTTATTTACTAAAATCTCCTTTTGGTGGAGAAGGGTGGATTGTTAGTGTAGATGATTTAGAAGATATAATTGGTGGGCATGTATGGTTGGGTTTTATTTGTGTATTTGGCGGAATTTGGCATATTTTAACCAAACCCTTCGCATGGGCTCGCCGTGCATTTGTATGGTCTGGAGAAGCTTACTTGTCTTATAGTTTAGCTGCTTTATCTGTCTTTGGTTTTATCGCTTGTTGTTTTGTATGGTTCAATAATACAGCTTATCCGAGTGAGTTTTATGGACCCACCGGGCCAGAAGCTTCTCAAGCTCAAGCATTTACTTTTCTAGTTAGAGACCAGCGTCTTGGAGCTAATGTGGGATCCGCTCAAGGACCCACAGGTTTAGGTAAATATCTAATGCGTTCCCCAACTGGGGAGGTTATCTTTGGAGGGGAAACTATGCGTTTTTGGGACCTTCGTGCTCCATGGTTAGAACCTCTAAGGGGCCCCAACGGTTTGGACTTGAGTAGGTTGAAAAAAGACATACAACCTTGGCAAGAACGACGCTCAGCAGAATATATGACCCACGCTCCTTTAGGCTCTTTAAATTCCGTGGGTGGCGTAGCTACCGAGATCAATGCAGTTAATTATGTCTCTCCTAGAAGTTGGTTATCAACTTCTCATTTTGTTCTAGGATTCTTCTTTTTTGTGGGCCATTTATGGCATGCAGGAAGAGCCCGAGCTGCTGCAGCAGGTTTTGAAAAGGGAATCGATCGTGATTTGGAACCTGTTCTTTACATGAACCCTCTTAACTAAGATTTTCTTATTTATACCTGTTCTACTTTTTTTCTGTTCTGGCTCGGTTATTCCATCTAGCCGAGCCATTCATTCCTTTTTATGAAAGAAAGATAAGGGACAGAAAAAAAAAATAAATAAAAATGAAAGAAACAAACGTATTCAATAAGCAAAAGGAGAGAGAGGGATTCGAACCCTCGATAGTTCCTAGAACTATACCGGTTTTCAAGACCGGAGCTATCAACCACTCAGCCATCTCTCCACAGCCTAATCCTTATTTTACTCCTACAAATAGAACATAGCCATATAAAAAATAAAAAGATTTATTAGCCTCTAGAAAGATATCAGATACAAGTTCCTTTTCGATATATCTCTGTATACTGTATACACGGATACAGGATCCGCTATACCCGCTTGTGAAATAAAGAGTAAATAATCTCTTCTCACCCCCATATCCAAATAAAAAAGCGGTTTAAGTAATAAATTTGAATTAAAGAGAAGAATCAATGGATTCATGATTAAACCCCTCCTACTTCTTGTATTTTTTTACAATTTTGGTTTTAAGTGAGGGATCAAATATGTAGTCAACTTTATTTGATGGTAGCTTGGAGGATTAGAAATATGACTATTGCTTTCCAATTAGCTGTTTTTGCATTAATTGCGACTTCCTCAGTCTTAGTAATTAGTGTACCCCTTGTATTTGCTTCTCCTGATGGTTGGTCAAATAATAAAAATGTTGTATTTTCCGGTACATCATTATGGATTGGACTAGTCTTTCTCGTAGCTATTCTGAATTCTCTCATTTCTTAAATGAAATTTGGTTAATATTTATTAACCCCATAAAAAAGAAATAATAAAGGCCATTTCTTCTAAAAAATTAGAATAGTGAGACGTATTAAAACGCAATTTGCGTTCCGAATTGCTAGCTCTTCTCTTTCAGTATTATGAAATTCCATTCCCATTAGAATATTCATTGACAGATAATAAAAAAAGGAAAACTCTAATATAATAGAAAATGAAATGAAACGGTCGACCCAGACATAGAAGGTCGACCCAGGCGGATATACGCTATAAAATATATACCGTAGCGAGCGTAGTTCAATGGTAAAATATCTCCTTGCCAAGGAGAAGATACGGGTTCGATTCCCGCCGCTCGCCCGCTTAATTTATCAAAGTACTATGATAAAAAGTTTAGTCTAGTTAACTGTTTAACTACTTATATTAAATTAAGTATTAATTAGGTGTTAGTCTAGTGCCGTATCCCTTACTATCTTACCCTTCCTTTGCATCCCACTCAAAAAAAGAGGGCGCTCCAGAGGCAGAAATAGAACTCGCCAACAGAGCTCCAAAAATTGGGTATTAACTGAGACAAACAACGGGCAAACTTTTTTTAAAGGGAAGGGAGAGGTAGACTGTCCCTTTCGTTTCATTTTTATTTTCTGCAGGGTAGGGAGAGGCCTTGCGCCTTCTTTTTTTGAAGGCAAGTGACTTCGCAAACTGCTCAATTTTGCCCTCTAGGGCCGGGAACTAATGAATAAAAAAGGGTTGGATACGCCCCTCTACCATACATATCTAGAGAAATAGAATAGTCCTTTTATACAGACTGCTAAGTGCGGAGACGGGAATCGAACCCGTGACCTCAAGGTTATGAGCCTCGTGAGCTACCAAACTGCTCTACTCCGCTCTGGAGTACCAGAAACTGGTGGACAAAAAAGGCTTGAATACAAGCCTCTAACATGTCTAGACAAATAGAATACTCCTTTTATACAGAATGGAGCGGGTAGCGGGAATCGAACCCGCATCGTTAGCTTGGAAGGCTAGGGGTTATAGTCGACGTTGGTTGATTATTTTTAACGTCTCTAATTCAAAACCGAACATGAAATTTTGATTTCATTCGGCTCCTTTATGGATATTCTCACCACTTAACATCTATGTCAGCTTTTCTATTTGAATGGAACCAAAGCTCTCCGCTTTCTAGATGATCCTTATAGAGTAGGAGATAGAAATTCTATCTAAATTCATCTAATCTACTTACTTCGTTCCCTAATTTCATTCAAGAGATCCTGAGGAAAAGAATTGGGTTTCCACCGAGCTGAAACAATATGCGGATGGTTCTAGTAAACCAAAACTATCGTTTTTTAGCTATTTGGCTTCCTTATTCCTTATTTTAAGAAGATTTAGTTACGATTGGAAATCAACTTTTTTGTATCTTCATCCATAGATCCTTTACTCATATTTTCAAAATTGGAATACTTAATCCAATGCAAAATTATGCTTCGCGACTCTGTACTCATAATCCTATTTTTATTTTGGATGCAATTTAAATTAGTCTTTGGATACAAATCGCCAGAATGTATATTCTTCCTCAATATGCTATTGAGAGGAAAAGGATTTAATCCTTTATAAGAACTAAAGTTTTCATCGGAATATAAAAATAAAAAACTTAAGGATGCCTTAAGTATATCATTTCAAATTCAGTTATTAATAGAACGAATCACACTTTTACCACTAAACTATACCCGCTACATTGTAGATTATGGTATAAATGGTACCCTTTGTCAAGGATAGCCATTTGACAAGAAGGCTAATTCCCCCTTATTGAATCAGATGGAGAAGGTTCATGACACTGAGCCGTTGGTACTTCTACTTCGATCGCTCGCCTTTACTTTAGGATTTAGATAGCCCCTCTGGTCTGTAAAAAAAATCTTTTCTTACCATGCTAATAGCGCCTGAACCAAATGTATTTATTTTGATTAGGATCCTATTCTACGGTTACGACTACAATAATAATTATTTACTTTGCAAGGACGTAAGTGTGTCAGACTGCTAAATTGTTTTATTATTCCTACAATATAAACTAGGGGATATAGGGGGTAACACTGTCCCTATAAATTCCTTTTTTCCTTTTCTTTTTTGTCCAGAATTGAACAAAAAAGAAATTATGGAAGATGTTTTCTTCCCCCATTAAGTCCGAGCCATAGAGTAAGAGTGAGATGAGTTTTCCAAATTCATCATAGACTTTCCCTATGGCTTGATAGAAGTAAGCAGCAAAGAGTCGTAACTTAAAGAAAAAAACGGACAGGGCCGACAGATTTACCTGATGTAAAGAAGATCCTAAAAGTCTCTGATTAGTCGACTCTCTCCATTTAACACTTTCCTCTCTCTCCTTTTTTCCACTGACTCAATTCTAGTTTATTAGATTCTTGTTTAAAAGAATGCAAAAAGTTCAATAGAACTAAGAACACATAAAAAATAGCATAGAGGATCAAGGCCATTACCAAAAGTTCCTCCCAAGGATCCTATATCCTATTGGGTATCTGTTCCCCGCCTTTTCCCGCTAGGATCGGAAATCTTATATTTTCCATATCCATATACCGTTGAATCCTTGGGGTTCCAGAATCCGCCTATTTTACTAGTCTTCGGAAACGGAAAACCCTGAACCAAGAAGAGTTGGATATGTTATGTAGGGTATGTTTTTTTTTATTAATTTTATTTTGAGCTCTCAAGATATCGATATATACATATACAATCTCTACATAATGTCTCTCTCTCTATCTCTATATATTATATATATAATATGTACATTATGCAGTAGACCCATAATGGGAAATCCAAGTGGCTAATTTTTGAATTAAATAAAAAGCCCTTTTAACTCAGTGGTAGAGTAATGCCATGGTAAGGCATAAGTCATCGGTTCAAATCCGATAAAGGGCTTTTTAAATTAGTGGTAGAGTAATCTCGTGCTAAGACGTAAGTCGTTGGTTCGAATCTGATAGAGTACTTTTCTACTAAATTGATTCACTTTTTTTCTTTGTTTTTGAAACTTTCTCTATATTTTTAGAGAATTTTATGACTTAGTGCGGGATGGATGCATTTTTGGTATGAACACTAAATGAAGCACGGAGAATTAATCTATAACGATCAACTAAAAAAAATCCTAGATGAAAACATAACAGAAAAGTTGGAAAAACTCTTTGCTTTGGATCTATTTATACTTTTCGAGTATATTGACAATTCCAAAAAACTGCTCATACTATGATTATAGTATAATCACGAGCGGTTGTATATGGCCCTATCGTCTAGTGATGCCCCTATCGTCTAGTGGTTCAGGACATCTCTCTTTCAAGGAGGCAGCGGGGATTCGACTTCCCCTGGGGGTAGGGAGTATTATGAAAGGAGGTTAATCATAGATTAGCAAAAACCCTAGAATAAATTCTTCCTGGGTCGATGCCCGAGTGGTTAATGGGGACGGACTGTAAATTCGTTGACAATGTCTACGCTGGTTCAAATCCAGCTCGGCCCAAACCAAAAATCTAGGGCTTCGTGAGTATGAACTAAATCCTTTTGTTTTTCTTCCATAAAATAAAATGTCTGATCTATAGAAATAAAAGATAAAGAAAAAAGGGAAATTTTTTTTTCTAATCCATATCTCTCTCATTCCTTTCTTACAAACAAAAGAGTTTTTCTTATTGAAGGCTGGATTATTATCCATTTTTAGTGATAAAAAATCACGACATACTAGTTATGTCACTCTCACTATACCCACGTATAATATAATATGTGGGTATGTAGTATATGATTCGTCTATTTCTTAGAGTACGAAAGACGAATCGAATCTTCTTATGGTTCTATTTAAGAATGGGTATGCCATACACCCCGCGGGGATTGTAGTTCAATTGGTCAGAGCACCGCCCTGTCAAGGCGGAAGCTGCGGGTTCGAGCCCCGTCAGTCCCGAACTAGGGTTCAATGAATGGAGAAATTGATATTTCCTTTTTCCATGAAAAAAAGGGGCAGGGAGCAAGATCAAATACCCACAGGGCACCCTTACTTCACTTTTTTATTTTGCATCTCTCATTAAAGAGGGAGGGAGGGCATATAGGAATTTTTTTTTCACTACTCCCAATCGATAAAGAAAGACACACATACGATATGTGGATTAGTAGAATTTAGGATATTATATTACTCTATCTTTCTTTATGATGATACCATCCTCATCTTAATTTCCTATTCCACTCTTATGGAATAGAGTACCGGTATTTTACCGGAATCCATACATAAATCGTATTCCCTTTTTATTTCAGACCTCTTTTCCCCATCTCACTTCTACTGCTTATTTGGATGTCTATGTGACCCATAGAAAGTGAAAGTTGGTCATATAATACATACATAATTGTATGTATAACTATAAGAAAAAGGAAGGGAAATTGTATAAGATTAAGAAAGTATAAGATTAAGAAAGCTCGTGGGTTAGAGATATAGAAAAGAAAAAGTAGAAAAGGATTAAAAAAGAGGGAATTCCTAATCCAATCAAAAAACCCATTTTGGTCTTAGTGTGGATAGAGGATCTTCCTATGTTATACTATATAACTCTCATCCGTGAAATATAACTCTCATCCATGAATTGATTTGATAGATCCGATATTCATAATATTGAATTGATTCAGTATTATCAGAATGCAAGCCCTACCCTTGAATTTACAAGATACCCCTTTTTCCTCTCCATGGGATTACATCCCGAGTTATTGTGAAAATAAAAAATAAAGAGGTTATGGAAGTCAATATTCTCGCATTTATTGCTACTGCACTGTTCATTCTAGTTCCTACTTCTTTTTTACTTATTATTTATGTAAAAACAGTCAGCCAAAATAATTAATTGGAATTCCAATTAATCATTGAAGAAATTAAAAAGGGATTAAATAAAAAAAATCCAAGTCTTAAATGAAAGGATCTGGTTGGAATCTTAAAGTGTGGTAGAAAGAACTACATATAGTTTTTTCTACGACACTTTAGATTCTTTCTATTATATTATCTTTGAATCTACATAGAATAGATTAGTAGATTGAAATAGTTAAGTAGTCTAATTCAATTTCTTTTTTCATTGCATCCACTTAATTTCAATCAGGTCAAAATAAAAAAATCTAAGACAATTCTTGACCAAAGAATCCATGGAAGGAAAGAAAAATAATATGAAGAATAGACTATAGTAAAAAGTAAAAGGAAATGGAAAATGTGTGATATGCCGTGAATAGTTCCGTGGAAGAAAGTCTAATTTTCTTATGTATAGAACTTTTTTTAACCATTCGTCATTTCTAGTAGAAATTCTGAATTGGTATAATGGCTCTTTCTTACATTACAACTTACAATACAAGAGTTTCTTACAGGAGTGAAACAAAACTAAAGAAAAAGATTAAAGAATAACGTTTGACAAAATGATTAATGCAAAATGATCCATTAAAGAAAAGAATTGATACAACAATTTGATTACTTAATCAATTAGTAGTATCCCTAGAGTCCACTCCTTCCCCATACTACTAGTGAAAGAGAAAATGTAAAGACTACCATTAAAGCAGCCCAAGCGAGACTTACTATATCCATCTAAATTATGTCTCCTATTTCTATGAAGGGATTATTCTACTATTGATCAATAATCATAGTGGAATCAAGGGTACAGAGTCAAAAAGGGATTCCGCCCTAAGGCCATGGATCAATCAGTTCAAGGAATTTACTCCTAACAAATTCTTATAGGAATTCTGGTAGAATTAGAGAGCATTAAAAATACGAGATACTATAGCCCTTTTTTCCTTAAAAAAGAAAGAGTACGGGAATGATGTCCTGAATAGAAGAAGCGGGAATAGGAAGATTTTTTATTCCTTTTGTTACTCTTTTTTTTTTTTTTAAGCAAAGGACGCCCGAATATACCATAAAATTATCGATAGATAAATATTTATTGGATACCTACCTTACCTAATGTTTATTTTTGACCTAAACCCTGCAGCCTTGCTTTGTATCATTCTATGAAAGAATGAAGAGATTTTATCCATAATACAACTCCTAAATTGATTTTTGATCGACCTATTTAATCTGATTCTCGTTAGAATTAAGTAGTCCTTACTTTAGTGTATGTAGGTAACATAAGATGTACGATAAAAAAATGTATAATAATTAGTAAGTCTTGATATTCTTTCGTGGAGTCCCTTCTTGAATCTTAGATTGAAAAAAAAAAAGAATGCCCCTTAGGGACCTTTCTTTGGAT
>NW_028260368.1:1945402-1977577 GCF_056163025.1 Triticum urartu | reverse complement strand
AATTAGATCTACATACACCATATCTAAATAGAATGGAAATCCAAAAGAAAGGGAGTTGGGATTCCATTGGATGAATCTTTAAAGAAGATGCAGCACAGAGGAAACAAAGGCTAAACTTAAACTAAGCGCTTTTGTTTGAACAAAAAAGATTCTTGTTTCACCGAGGAAAAGAGAGAAGTTCTGGATAAATTGACAATGCTGAATTGAATTGACTAATTTAAGTTCCGCCTATTCCACATTAATGGGAGTACATTATGTTTCTGCTTCACGAATATGATATTTTTTGGACATTTCTAATAATAGCAAGCCTTATTCCTATTTTGGCATTTTCGATTTCAGGACTTTTAGCCCCGGTTAGTGAAGGACCAGAGAAGCTTTCTAGTTATGAATCGGGTATAGAACCCATGGGAGGGGCTTGGGTACAATTCCGAATACGCTATTATATGTTTGCGCTCGTTTTTTGTTGTTTTTGATGTGGAAACCGTCTTTCTATACCCTTGGGCAATGAGTTTCGACGTATTGGGTGTATCCGTTTTTATCGAAGCTTTGATTTTCGTGCTTATCTTAGTTGTTGGTTTAGTTTATGCATGGCGAAAAGGAGCCTTGGAATGGTCTTAACTGAATATTTAGACAAAAAAAAAGAAGGAAAAGATTCTATTGAGACAGTTATGAATTTGATTGAGTTTCCCTTACTTGACCAAACAAGTTCCAATTCTGTTATTTCAACTACACCAAATGATCTTTCGAATTGGTCAAGACTCTCCAGTTTATGGCCCCTTCTATACGGTACCAGTTGTTGTTTCATTGAATTTGCTTCATTAATAGGCTCACGATTCGACTTTGATCGTTATGGATTGGTACCAAGATCAAGTCCTAGGCAAGCAGACCTAATTTTAACAGCCGGTACGGTAACAATGAAAATGGCTCCCTCTTTAGTGAGATTATACGAGCAAATGCCTGAACCAAAATACGTCATTGCTATGGGAGCCTGTACTATTACAGGGGGAATGTTCAGTACGGATTCCTATAGTACTGTTCGGGGAGTTGATAAGTTAATTCCTGTGGATGTCTACTTGCCGGGCTGCCCACCTAAACCGGAGGCAGTTATAGATGCCCTAACAAAACTTCGTAAGAAGATATCGCGAGAAATAGTTGAGGATCAAACTCTATCTCAAAATAAAAATAGATGTTTTACTACCAGTCACAAGCTTTATGTTAGGCGCAGTACTCATACAGGAACTTATGAGCAAGAATTGCTCTATCAATCACCATCTACATTAGATATATCTTCTGAAACTTTTTTCAAATCCAAAAGTTCAGTACCTTCCTACAAATTAGTGAATTAGGAGAGGGGCTCTTTTGTGTAGAAAAATAAAAAGCAGGGCAATCTTTCAAACTTGCATCCGAAATGTGAAATATTTATACAAAGAGGGAGAGATGAAGACAATGCAGCAGGGTTGGTTATCTAATTGGCTAGTCAAACATGAGGTGGTTCATAGATCTTTGGGCTTTGATCACCGAGGAATAGAGACTTTACAAATAAAAGCAGGGGATTGGGATTCCATTGCTGTCATTTTATATGTATATGGTTACAATTATTTACGCTCCCAATGTGCTTATGATGTAGCACCCGGTGGATCTTTAGCTAGCGTGTATCATCTTACGAGAATACAATATGGTATAGATAATCCAGAAGAAGTCTGCATAAAAGTCTTTGCCCAAAAGGATAATCCTAGAATTCCGTCTGTCTTCTGGATTTGGAGAAGTGCCGATTTTCAAGAACGCGAATCTTATGATATGGTGGGAATCTCTTATGATAATCATCCGCGCCTTAAACGTATCCTAATGCCTGAAAGTTGGATAGGCTGGCCCTTACGTAAGGATTATATAACCCCCAATTTTTATGAAATACAAGATGCTCATTGAATGATAAGAAATTCATGCTCACTTATACAACACAACTCCAGATTTTATTCAAGTCAAGGAATATTTTTAGGTTCTTTTCCTAGATGAAACGGAATACCTATTTATAATTAATTCCTAATTATACAAAAGCATTCCAGATAGACTGAGCAAAAAAAGGGTTTCATTTGGATTCCCCTATTTTGAAAATCGCATATTAATTTCCTTCATATGAACAGAAAAATAGGATGACTCAAAGAAGTTCTCTACCAGGAACTTTGTACCGCGCACATTACTTAGCACAACTAGGAAAATAAGATAAGATAAAGATAAGCAAGACTAAAAAAATATTCGTCGGAATAGCGG
The DNA here is from genome assembly GCF_056163025.1 of Triticum urartu. Taxonomy (NCBI): domain Eukaryota; kingdom Viridiplantae; phylum Streptophyta; class Magnoliopsida; order Poales; family Poaceae; genus Triticum; species Triticum urartu. The sequence goes on along the minus strand of NW_028260368.1, from coordinate 1,975,309 downwards.
AATACAAAATTAAGAAACGCAAAAAAATAAAGGGGAATCTCACCCCCTTCTTTATCATAAAGAAAAGATATATTTTAAAACTTCTTTAAAAAGAAAAAGAAGTGCCTCTATATTTATATTATAGATTTATCCACTTAGATGAATAAATATTATTAATGAATATGTATCACAATCCATCTCGAGGTATTTGGATCAATACCTATTCGGTGGATCTTTTTTTTTTTTTTCTCTGCCAGGAACCAGATTTGAACTGGTGACACGAGGATTTTCAGTCCTCTGCTCTACCAACTGAGCTATCCTGACCTTTTCTTGTGCATCATCCTAGTAGAGTATTTGTATCTATGTCAATTAAAAGGACTAAAAATTAATTAAAGTATTTCAAATTTTAAATTTGAAAATGGGGGGGGTAGTCCTATGCATTGTGCATGGTTTACTTAAATAAAACTTAAAAATAGAGTGAATAACCAAGATTTCTTGCCGATACTCTAATAAAAAAGAAATCTATTCAATGAATAGGATAAGATCCATTGAGTTCTCTTCGCATTCCTTTGTGAAAGAGTAGAATGAGAAAGCTAATGAATCTTAAACCCATTGCATTGATAAAAAGAAAAAAAAGTGCATTGATAAAAAGAAAAAAAAAAAGAGGATAAATAATAATAATATAGTATAGTTAGGGAATAAAAGAGGATTTGGGGATAGAGGGACTTGAACCCTCACAACTTATAAAGTCGACGGATTTTCCTTTTACTAGAAATTTCATTGTTGTCAGTATTGACATGTAGAATGGGACTCTCTCTTTGTCCTCGTCCGATTAATCCACTTTTTTAAAGATCTCGAAAACTTTGAATTTTAATTGAAGAATTTGATTATTCAATATTCGATTGGAGTGGATTCACAATAATGAAAAAAAAAAATTATGATATGAGTTTTTTATTTCATAATCATTATCATTTCTAATTTCATTTTTAAAAAAGATAAAGAACCTATATTATAATTAGAATATAATATGAGTTCTGTGATTAATCGTTTGCTATGTCAGTATCTATACGTGTTTATTAAATGTATAAGGTATAAAACCCCTCTTTCTCTAATTTAGAACTAGAAGGAATTCCACTAACAACACAACGTAATTAACTCGATTCGTTAGAACAGCTTCCATTGAGTCTCTGCACCTATCCTTTTCCTTTGTATTCTAGTTCGAGAACCCCTTGTTTTCTCAAAACACGGATTTGGCTCAGGATTGCCCTTTTTTAATTCCAGGGTTTCTCTGAATTTGGAAGTTACCACTTAGCAGGTTTCCATACCAAGGCTCAATACAATCAAGTCCGTAGCGTCTACCGATTTCGCCATATCCCCATTTCCCTCTTCTTTGAGACCAGGATTCCTTGTGTAATTTCATCCATCTCTTAGTTTTTTTTTTGAATCATTGAGTTCATCACTCAACGTAGTCTAGCAGTTCAGTTCGACTCTATTTGAGAGACCTCGCTTGCTTATTGCAATTCAGAATTGAATTGATTCTATCCTTGATGTATTTGCAATTCAATCCGAATCAATATATCCAAAAGTTTTTATCTCCCCCACCTCCCGTCTTACTTTTTTATAGTATTCAAAATTATACTATAACGCTTGATATTTATTCTTTTTTTCTAATCAGAATTAGCAATTTTATTTACTCTGACTCTATGTTCCCCTTAGTGAAATATTAATCCTCAAATTATTAACAAATAATAAAGTCTATAATGATCGAATGAAAATACCAATAAATTCTATAATTTTATTTTTTAATATCCTATAGTTAAGCATATCAAGCTAACTTTATCTTTAAGAAGTTTTAGTATTTTTTTATTTTTATAAGTATAACTTCAAATTTAGAACTAGTTAATAGCTAAGATTAATAACTAATATCTGAGATTTTACGGATTTCCTATACTATACCTATTTCTATTTGTTACACTATTTCCGTTATGTAAGCCCACTTAGCTCAGAGGTTAGAGCATCGCATTTGTAATGCGAGGGTCATCGGTTCAAATCCGATAGTCGGCTTTTTTTTCTCTATCGATGTTCTACGAACAAGAATCTCTTTTTTTCCGAATTAAATGGAGAATCCAGGATCTTTTATGTTTTTTACCTTACAATTTTGCTAGATACAAAACAATAAAATAAATAATATATATACAAAAAAAAAAGATTTTGATGAAATTCCATTTTTTGGGGTACTTTAGTTGATTTTACTCTGTTTATCCTGTAGTTTAATTCAGTTTTAATTTCGATGTATTCTGTAATGTAAATACAATGAAATTAATTGTGTAAAATGAAATTTCAATAAAATAAAAAAAGGAGTCTTCATGTCCCGTTATCGAGGACCTCGTTTAAAAAAAATACGCCGTCTGGGAGCTTTACCAGGACTCACTAGAAAAACACCTAAATCCGGAAGTAATCTTAAAAAAAAATTCAATTCTGGGAAAAAGGAGCAATATCGTATTCGTCTTCAAGAAAAACAGAAATTGCGTTTTCATTATGGTCTGACAGAACGACAATTACTTAGATATGTACATATCGCTGGAAAAGCAAAAAGGTCAACAGGCCAGGTTTTACTACAATTACTTGAAATGCGTTTGGATAATATCCTTTTTCGATTGGGTATGGCTTCAACCATTCCTGGGGCCCGCCAATTAGTCAACCATAGACATATTTTAGTTAATGGTCGTATAGTCAATATACCAAGTTTTCGTTGCAAACCCCGAGATATTATTACTACGAAAGATAACCAAAGATCAAAAGGTCTGGTTCAAAATTATATTGCTTCATCGGACCCGGGGAAATTGCCAAAGCATTTGGCGATTGACACGTTGGAATATAAAGGACTAGTAAATAAAATCCTAGATAGGAAGTGGGTCGGTCTCAAAATAAATGAGTTGTTAGTTGTAGAATATTACTCTCGTCAGACTTGAACTTAACGAAAAAAGGAAAGGTTCATAGAATTTTCTTCCCCTTCCCCTTTCCCCGAACTAAATCGCCCTAAGACCATTACCATTAATTTGTATTTTCCCATCAACTAGCTAAAATTGATTAACCCTAGGATTAGGATCCTTTTTTCTTTTTTCCTCTATGTGTATTTTACATACCACAGTAATTTGCTATAGAGAATTTCTAATTTCTATTAAATCAAAATAAGATAATATAAGATATTATATTATTGCTGGAAAAAATTGTTATTTGATTTGATACATTGTGATCCTTAACGTTGATGAATTAAGAAAAACGGAAAGAGAGGGATTCGAACCCTCGGTAAACAAAAGTCTACATAGCAGTTCCAATGCTACGCCTTGAACCGCTCGGCCATCTCTCCTACATAACTTATTATGGAAAATAAACTGAGTGAATAGCGAGTTTTCTTATTCCTGCAGTACAGGTACAACCGCAACCACTCGGGGGTTCCATAGTTCTATTGGAAAAATTCCTTTTGATCTAAGTGGAAGGATACAGGATTTTTTACTAGAAATTGCGCTCGCTATAAAATAAAAGTTTTAATTTGGGTTTTCCCGCAACTAAAGAAAAAGAAAATGGAAGAATTCTTCTTATTGCATAATAAAATAAAGAAACCTTAGAATTCCGTTTGCATAAGATACGCTACACCATACTATCGAAATCAAAAATAGGGTATGAGACAATTAATAACTTTGAAAACACGAAATAGTTGATAACATAAGTTGTTGTTCAGAAATAGGAAAGTGGAATGAAATCCAGTCTTAGTCAAATATTTCATATCTCTTCGTGTCCAAGCAGAAGGAAAAGGATACAATTTGAGCTGAGCGGAAAATCCATATCTCTCTTATCCATTTAAAGCATATGGATTTAGAGTAGAGCATATGGATCAATCTATTTATAATTATAAGAATCGAATGTGTTTGTTTTTATGTTATTTTGTGAAGGAATGAAAACAATTCTATATAGAATGGGTTGGGAATTATGCCTAGATCCCGTGGAAATGGAAATTTCATTGATAAGACCTCCTCAATTGTAGCCAATATTTTATTGCGAATAATTCCGACAACCTCAGGAGAAAAAAAGGCATTTACTTATTATAGAGATGGTGCGATTTGACTCTTTTTTTTGCTTTTTTTTAGCCCTACCTATACCTCAGTCTTACGAAAAAGAGAGGGGGGTTGGCATAGAGAGAACCAAATTTGTAAAGCAAACAAACCCACGCTTCGGGAAGGTGAGGCGAACTAACAATTCCTTCCGTCGTGTATCCTCGATTGATGCGGCTTCAGATACTTCAATTGTAGATTTGAGTATTGAGCGAAAGGTTACACCTACAGGATATGGTATGGTATGGATTACAGGCCAATCCTACTCTATTAGTATCCGTAGGCAGCATAGGGGAGAAAAGCACTACACCTAGAAATAGGAATCAACAAGAGAAAAACTTTGTTAGAAATTACCCCTTTCCTGATCGGTATCAGGGCTGGGAAGAATGGTTGGGATAACAAACAACCATCAGGTTTGTACTTTGGATACCCCTATAACCATCAAAGATCGTTGAAGTAGCTAATTCCTCTAAATAGGAGGCGTTGAGAACAAAGAAATTATTGGAGCTATCGTTTTCCTCTAGCATTAATAGAATTCATTGGTGTTAAGAAAAACCTCTTGTGGGAAGGTTGGCTAGAGATTTCTTGGAAAAATACCAGCCCCTTTCGGTTCATAATGAGACGGGACTAATTCTATTTTGATTCTATAGATTATTTCGCTTAGTACTATTATGTACAGAAGGGAGGAGCCGTATGAGATGAAAACCTCATGTACGGTTTTGGAACGGAGATTTTTTGAATAGAATGAACGACCGTAACGGATGTTGGCTCAATCCGAAGGAAATTATGCGGAAGCTTTGCAAAATTATTATGAAGCTACGCGACTAGAAATCGATCCCTATGATCGAAGTTATATACTCTATAACATAGGCCTTATACACACAAGCAATGGAGAGCATACAAAGGCTTTGGAATATTATTTCCGGGCACTAGAACGAAACCCCTTCTTACCGCAAGCTTTTAATAATATGGCCGTGATCTGTCATTACGTGCGACTATCTCCACTATAGAAAGAAAAAAAAAAAAGAGAGGATCAAATTTTCTAGTAAATACTAGAAAAAAAGGGCTTTCTACATAGGGATCGTAAAAACAACGATTTTTCCCTATCAGCTGTAGGAAGGAAGGACACTTCACGAGAATCAAAAAACGAAGAAAGTATGGCCTATACTACTACTCTATGGATAAAGTTTCTCAAATTGATAGAGAAAGCACCGTAAAGATCAATTAGTGAGCGACTGGGTCGATACAACTAAAAAAAACTGCTTACTTATCCCATGATATGGGGCAAAATTTAGGAATCCGCTTATGTAATAGAGCCGATCCACTAAGGGATTAAGCAGCGGTGTAGTATCAGATCCCAAAGATAGTAAGTTCTTTTTTCTTTCTTATGGAAAAAAGTCTTTTTCAAGGATTCTATAGAGATTTCATATATGAAACCGGGATAGTTACCTCTCAGAAAATTTGAACGAAGGCTCTATATCTATCTATGCTTCATTCTTCTGAAGGTGGGAAAAAAGATCAAACTGATTATTGATAAAAATTAGGGTTTGAAACTTAGGTAATTAATTTCTTCTGCTTAACCCAAGAACAAATTGGATCGATTTTTGATAAATCGAATTCAGTTAAGATAGGGGAAATTCAGATAGCAATTTCTGAGCCGTATGAGGTAGGAAACTCTCAAGTACGGTTCTAAGGGAAGGAACTTCCTATTCCGACCGAGGAGAACAGGCCATTCTACAGGGTGATTCGGAAATTGCGGAAGCTTGGTTTGATCAAGCTGCTGAATATTGGAAACAAGCTATAGCGCTTACTCCGGGAAATTATATTGAAGCACAGAACTGGTTGAAGATTACGAAGCGCTTTGAATTTGAATAAGACCATGCTCCTTCTTTTTCATAAAATGGGTGGTTTGGTTGTTGATCCATTAATCAAATAAATTAGGTCGTAAGATCGAATCAAGAATTTCATTATATCCATTTCTTATACCTTCTATTTTATATGATATTTCATAAGAATAAACCATAGGGATAGGGTCTAGAATAGAAGTAATAAAGTGAATAAAAAGAGGGGGCAATCTAAATATTGCTAATATATTAGGACCATCTTATTAATAATTCTAATGAGTTATCTTGGAATTTAGAATCAAATAAAAAACCCTATATTATGCTCAAGGAAAGTAGATATAGATAGGAGCTTATGCCCTCAAAAAAAATACACTAGTTTCTTAAATTAAAAATAAAAAAGATTTTTTTCTTACGTCGAGAAATATTTGTTTTTCAAGATAAACAATGTCCGTTAGGCACCTAATCTTTATGTCATAATAGACCCGAACACTTGCCTCGGATTGACTTCAATATATAATTGCTCCAGTGAATAACTAAAAAAAAAATAGAAGGATGGTAGATAGTAAAGAAAAGAACTAATCACAATATCTATCTTTCAAAATCTATCTTTCAAAATCTATCTTTCAAAATATATATCTTTCAAAGATTCACTAAAAAGACAGTTGGCGGGTCTCTTTGTATGTCTTGTCCGGAAAGAGGAGGACTTAATGATTATTCGTTCGCCGGAACCAGAAGTAAAAATTGTTGTGGATAGGGATCCTGTAAAAACATCTTTTGAGGAATGGGCCAGACCCGGCCATTTCTCAAGAACACTAGCTAAGGGCCCTGATACTACCACTTGGATCTGGAACCTACATGCTGATGCTCACGATTTCGATAGTCATACTGGTGATTTGGAGGAGATTTCTCGAAAAGTCTTTAGTGCTCATTTCGGGCAACTTTCCATTATCTTTCTTTGGTTGAGTGGCATGTACTTTCATGGCGCCCGTTTTTCCAATTATGAAGCATGGCTAAGTGATCCTACTCACATTGGACCCAGTGCTCAGGTAGTTTGGCCTATAGTAGGGCAAGAAATATTGAATGGTGATGTAGGCGGGGGTTTCCGAGGAATCCAAATAACCTCTGGTTTTTTTCAGCTTTGGCGAGCATCTGGAATAACTAGTGAATTACAACTCTATTGTACTGCAATTGGTGCATTGATTTTTGCAGCGTTAATGCTTTTTGCTGGTTGGTTCCATTATCACAAAGCCGCTCCCAAATTGGCCTGGTTCCAAGATGTAGAATCCATGTTGAATCACCACTTAGCGGGATTATTAGGACTTGGGTCTCTTTCTTGGGCGGGGCACCAAATTCATGTATCTTTACCAATTAACCAATTTCTTGACGCTGGGGTGGATCCTAAAGAGATACCACTTCCTCATGAATTTATCTTGAATCGGGACCTTTTGGCTCAACTTTATCCTAGTTTTGCCGAAGGAGCAACCCCTTTTTTCACTTTAAATTGGTCCAAATACGCAGAATTTCTGACTTTTCGCGGAGGACTAGATCCAGTAACCGGTGGTCTCTGGCTGACCGATATTGCGCACCATCATTTAGCTATTGCTATTCTTTTCCTAATCGCAGGTCATATGTATAGGACCAATTGGGGTATTGGCCATGGACTTAAAGATATTTTGGAGGCTCACAAGGGCCCATTTACAGGACAAGGCCATAAGGGTCTTTATGAAATCTTAACAACGTCATGGCATGCTCAATTATCTCTTAACCTAGCTATGCTAGGCTCTACAACCATTGTTGTAGCTCATCATATGTATTCTATGCCTCCCTATCCATACCTAGCTACTGACTATGGTACACAACTTTCCTTGTTCACACACCACATGTGGATTGGCGGATTTCTAATAGTCGGTGCTGCTGCACATGCAGCAATTTTTATGGTAAGAGACTATGATCCAACTACTCGATACAACGATCTATTAGATCGCGTCCTTAGACACCGCGATGCAATCATATCCCACCTTAACTGGGTATGTATATTTCTAGGTTTTCACAGTTTTGGCTTGTACATTCATAATGATACCATGAGTGCTTTAGGCCGTCCACAAGATATGTTTTCGGATACTGCCATACAATTACAACCTATCTTTGCTCAATGGGTACAAAATATCCATGCTACTGCGCCTGGCGTAACAGCTCCTGGTGCAACAACAAGTACTAGCTTAACGTGGGGAGGCGGCGAGTTAGTAGCAGTAGGTGGCAAAGTGGCTTTGTTACCTATTCCATTAGGAACCGCAGATTTTTTAGTCCATCACATTCATGCATTTACCATACATGTGACTGTATTAATACTTTTGAAAGGTGTTTTATTTGCTCGGAGTTCCCGTTTGATACCCGATAAAGCAAATCTAGGTTTTCGCTTTCCTTGCGATGGGCCTGGCCGAGGGGGAACATGTCAAGTATCCGCCTGGGATCATGTTTTCTTAGGTTTATTCTGGATGTACAATGCAATTTCGGTAGTCATTTTCCATTTCAGTTGGAAAATGCAGTCGGATGTTTGGGGTACTATAAGTGATCAAGGGGTGGTAACTCATATTACAGGGGGAAACTTTGCACAGAGTTCCATTACGATTAATGGGTGGCTTCGAGATTTCTTGTGGGCACAGGCATCGCAAGTCATTCAGTCTTATGGTTCTTCATTATCTGCATATGGTCTTTTTTTCTTAGGTGCTCATTTTGTCTGGGCCTTCAGTTTAATGTTTTTATTCAGCGGCCGTGGTTATTGGCAAGAACTCATTGAATCTATCGTTTGGGCTCATAACAAATTAAAAGTTGCTCCTGCTACTCAGCCTAGAGCCTTGAGCATTATACAAGGACGCGCTGTAGGAGTAACCCATTACCTTCTGGGTGGAATTGCCACGACATGGGCATTCTTCTTAGCGAGAATTATTGCAGTAGGATAGTGGCTAGGAGGATTTGAAAGGCATTATGGAATTAAGATTTCCCAGGTTTAGCCAAGGCTTAGCTCAGGACCCCACTACTCGTCGTATTTGGTTTGGTATTGCTACCGCACATGATTTCGAAAGTCATGATGATATTACTGAAGAACGTCTTTATCAGAACATTTTTGCTTCTCACTTTGGGCAATTAGCAATAATCTTTCTATGGACGTCCGGAAATCTGTTTCATGTAGCTTGGCAAGGAAATTTTGAATCATGGATACAGGATCCTTTACACGTAAGACCTATTGCTCATGCGATTTGGGATCCTCATTTTGGTCAACCCGCTGTGGAAGCCTTTACTCGAGGAGGTGCTGCTGGTCCAGTGAATATTGCTTATTCTGGAGTTTATCAGTGGTGGTATACAATAGGATTACGCACCAATGAGGATCTTTATACTGGAGCTCTTTTTCTATTATTTCTTTCTACGCTGTCCTTAATAGCGGGTTGGTTACATCTACAACCCAAATGGAAACCAAGCCTTTCGTGGTTCAAAAACGCGGAATCTCGTCTCAATCATCATTTGTCAGGACTTTTCGGGGTAAGTTCTTTGGCTTGGACAGGACATTTAGTTCATGTTGCTATTCCCGCATCCAGGGGGGAGTACGTTCGATGGAATAATTTCTTAGATGTATTACCCTATCCCCAGGGGTTGGGACCCCTTTTGACGGGTCAATGGAATCTTTATGCCCAAAACCCTGATTCGAGTAATCATTTATTTGGTACCGCTCAAGGAGCGGGAACTGCCATTCTAACTCTTCTTGGGGGATTCCATCCACAAACACAAAGTTTGTGGCTGACCGATATGGCTCACCATCATTTAGCTATTGCATTTATTTTTCTCATTGCCGGTCACATGTATCGAACTAACTTCGGAATTGGGCACAGTATTAAAGATCTTTTAGAAGCGCATACTCCTCCGGGGGGTCGATTAGGGCGTGGGCATAAGGGCCTTTATGACACAATCAACAATTCGATTCATTTTCAGTTAGGTCTTGCTCTAGCTTCTTTAGGGGTTATTACTTCCTTAGTAGCTCAACATATGTACTCTTTACCTCCTTATGCATTCATAGCACAAGACTTTACTACTCAAGCTGCTTTATATACTCATCACCAATATATTGCAGGGTTCATCATGACAGGGGCTTTTGCTCATGGAGCTATTTTTTTCATTAGGGATTACAATCCGGAACAGAATGAGGATAATGTATTGGCAAGAATGTTAGACCATAAAGAAGCTATCATATCTCATTTAAGTTGGGCTAGCCTCTTTCTAGGATTCCATACCTTGGGCCTTTATGTTCATAACGACGTCATGCTTGCTTTTGGTACTCCAGAAAAGCAAATCTTGATCGAACCTATATTTGCCCAATGGATACAATCTGCTCATGGCAAGACGACATATGGGTTCGATATACTCTTATCTTCAACGAATGGCCCCGCTTTCAATGCGGGTCGAAGCCTATGGTTGCCCGGATGGTTGAATGCTGTTAATGAGAATAGTAATTCGCTTTTCTTAACAATAGGACCTGGGGATTTCTTGGTTCATCATGCTATTGCTCTAGGTTTGCATACAACTACATTGATTTTAGTAAAGGGCGCTTTAGATGCACGCGGTTCCAAATTAATGCCAGATAAAAAGGATTTTGGATATAGTTTTCCTTGTGACGGCCCAGGGCGCGGCGGTACTTGTGATATTTCTGCTTGGGACGCATTTTATTTGGCAGTTTTCTGGATGTTAAATACCATTGGGTGGGTTACTTTTTATTGGCATTGGAAACATATCACATTATGGCAGGGCAACGTTTCACAATTTAATGAATCCTCCACTTATTTGATGGGATGGTTAAGAGATTACCTATGGTTAAACTCTTCACAACTTATCAATGGATATAATCCTTTTGGGATGAATAGTTTATCGGTATGGGCGTGGATGTTCTTATTTGGACATCTTGTTTGGGCTACTGGATTTATGTTCTTAATTTCCTGGCGGGGGTATTGGCAGGAATTAATTGAGACTTTAGCATGGGCTCATGAACGCACACCTTTAGCTAATTTAATTCGCTGGAGAGATAAGCCCGTGGCTCTTTCCATTGTGCAAGCAAGATTGGTTGGATTAGCTCACTTTTCCGTGGGTTATATATTCACTTATGCAGCTTTCTTGATTGCCTCAACATCAGGCAAGTTTGGTTAATTTAGTTTGTTTTTTTGTACTGTATCAGCACCTAGTTCATTACTCTTGATAGAGAGGGAGGATCTGCCTTTTTAGATTTCTTTTTCTATTTATTTTTCCATCTAGGATTAGAACCGTATACTTGGTAATAATAGCAACGACACATTATGGCAAAAAAAAGTTTGATTCAGAGGGAGAAGAAGCGGCAGAAATTAGAACAGAAATATCATTTGATTCGTCAATCTTTAAAAAAAAAGATAAGAAGCAAAGTTTCTCCCTTGAGTTTGAGTGAAAAAACGAAAATGCGAGAAAAATTGCAATCCCTACCGCGTAATAGTGCACCTACACGCCTTCATCGACGTTGTTTTTTGACCGGAAGACCTAGAGCTAACTATCGACATTTTGGGCTATCCGGACACGTACTTCGAGAAATGGTTTATGAATGTTTGTTACCGGGTGCAACAAGATCCAGTTGGTAAGGATAAAATACCCTTTCGTATTTGTATGGATTTCTGGAATTGATAATCATAGAGGAGCCCTCTTTACCATTCTGTATAAATGGACTATTCTATTTGTATAGATATTGGTAGAGGGGCGTATCCAACCCTCTTTTATCCACTAGTTACCCCTCTTTAGTTTAAGAGTATAGAGCAGTTTGGTAGCTCATAAGGCTCATAACCTTGGGGTTGCGGGTTCGATTCCCACTACCGCCTCCATACTCCTTCTTTATGATATATGCATGATATAATATATACATCATGCATTTGTATCTGGATTTTTTGATTTCCTAAAAGAGTTTTGGTCTAACAGTTTTTTCTCGGAAGAAGCAAAAAAATAAAAGAAAGAATAAAATATGAAAGAAAAGCGTCCATTGTCTAATGGATAGGACAGAGGTCTTCTAAACCTTTGGTATAGGTTCAAATCCTATTGGACGCAATCTTATTTCTATCTATTCTTTAAATAACTATACTAAACTAAAAACAAAGAAAACTTTTTTGCATGATTCAAATGAAAAAGCTTTCTCAACGATTCCTATTCTACTAACAAGAGTAGACATGCAAAATTTATTTGTTACTGAAGAGAAAACCGTTCCAGCTGTTCCTGAATAGCTTCCTTCAAAAGGATTTCCGCTTGCTCGGTGAATGTCTTGCTAGAAGATATAATTTCTTGGAATTGAGGTTTAGTATCTTTTAGATGTTTACGTAACTCATCCAGAAATTTATTTACCTGTTCAATTTCTAACGAATCAAGATATCCTCTTGTTCCGGTATAAATAGTAGCTATCTGCTCTTCCACTGGGAGAGGATTTGCCTGGGATTGTTTAAGCAATTCCCTTAATCGTCGACCCCTTGCCAATTGATTCTGACTTGTTTTATCGAGAGCAGAGGCGAATTGTGCAAAGGCTTGTAACTCTGCGAATTGCGCTAGTTCCAATTTTGATTTGCCAGCTACTTGTTTCATGGCTTTAATTTGAGCCGCGGATCCTACTCTGGAAACAGAAATACCCACATTAATAGCGGGTCGAATTCCGGCATTGAATAGATCCGCAGATAAGAATATTTGTCCATCTGTAATGGAGATTACATTAGTAGGAATATAGGCGGAGAACGTCTCCAGATTGAGTCTCAACTATTGGTAAAGCGGTCATACTTCCTTCGCCTAAAAGAGAATTTAATTTAGCGGCTCTTTCTAAAAGGCGTGAATGCAAATAAAAAACATCCCCTGGATAAGCCTCACGTCCGGGAGGTCTTCTTAATAGAAGGGACATTTGGCGATAAGCTTGTGCCTGTTTGGAGAGATCATCATAAATTATTAAAGTATGCCGTTCGCGGTACATAAAATACTCAGCCAGGGCTGCTCCCGTATAAGGAGCGAGGTATTGTAATGTAGCAGGTGAATCCGCCATTTCAGCTACTACAATAGTGTATTCCATGGCCCCCTCCTCATGGAAAGTAGTTACTACTTGAGCTACGGAGGATGCTCTTTGACCGATAGCTACATAAACACATATTACACCTTGCCCTTTTTGATTGAGAATTGTATCTGTGGCTACTGCTGTTTTGCCAGTCTGTCTGTCCCCAATAATTAACTCTCGCTGACCGCGCCCTATAGGGATCATCGAATCGATAGCAATAAGCCCTGTTTGAAGAGGTTCGTATACGGAACGCCTGGAAATTATACTTGGAGCAGGAGATTCAATTAAGCGAGATTCGGAAGCTATAATTTCGCCTTTCCCATCAATAGGTTTAGCCAGAGCATTTACAACACGACCCAAGTAAGCCTCACTCACGGGTATCTGAGCAATTCTTCCTGTTGCTTTTACAAAACTTCCCTCTTGTATCATCAACCCATCGCCCATTAATACAATCCCAACATTTTTGGATTCCAAATTCAGAGCAATACCCCTAGTACCTTCTGCAAATTCGACTAATTCACCTGACATTATTTCACCAAGACCTATAATACGAGCAATCCCATCCCCCACTTGAACTACGCGACCTATATTCTCAATCCCTACTTTCCTATTATATTGTTCAATACGTTCGCGGAGAATTTTATGAATTTCGTCGACTCGAAGGGTTGCCATTAGTGTTTCTTGACTCTTTTTTCGGAAGCAAGGGGAAAAATAATGCCTAAATTCTAAACGAAAGTAGAAGTTCAAGGCCTAATTAATTTAATTATTTCTTCCATTCCAGGGACCCGAGAATGCCAATATTAGCACGAATCGTACGGAAATGTAACTCGGTATTCAAACAACTATTCAGAGTTCCTAGAGCTCCTTGTACGGCCTGTTGGAAAACCCGCTGTCGGACCTGATTCATTGCCCTTTGTTTTTCAAAATAAAGGGTTTCGTTTTTAGACTTTTCCAATTGTTCCAAACTAATAGAAGTAGCATTAATCAAATTTGCTTTTTCTCGTTCTATCTCAGAGTATCCATTCATTCGATACTCATCCGCTTCTAGTTCGACTTTCTGTAATCGAATCCGAGCTTTTTCGAGTTGCTCAATGGTCCCTCTACGCAATTCTTCTGAATTTCGAATAGTACTCAAGATCCTCTGTTTTCGATTATCTAATAAATCTTTTAATGAAAGTAGATTATTTTGTAAGTTTACAACTTTTATGATCTCTTCCCGAACCAAACATGAATCTTTCGATTCATTTGGCTCTCACGCTCCTTTTTTTTTTTCTATAGCTATTTCCATATCTTTTTTTTAAGTAATGAGCCTATCCTCTATCTTCTTTTTTATGTTTATATTTCAATATACCGAAACCTATATAAGACTAGATAAATATTAAGAGGACTCTTCCGCCTAGATAAAAATATATCATGGTCAGCAAAGTTGTTTCTTTATTTTTATTTGCCCTCTAGTTAATAATTTCAATTTCATTAAGAAAAACTAACTAAATAAATGGAAAATGAAAATTAATAGAATTCTTTTTTATTTTTTTTTTCTTCAAATCCAAAAAATTTCTCTTTTTTATACATAGGTCGTCGATTCGGCATTGGTTAAAAAAGGGCAGGGTGCCCCCTTTTTTTTCTAGTAAATAGTTCAAACCATTTTATCGATATGAGTGTTCTATATCAGATAAATTTTACATTAGCTATTTCCCGTTTAAATTGGTACTAATACTAATATAGTTGTAGAAAGAGTACCTCTTTTTGCCTGGACTTCAAGCAGTTTAGCTTTAACCGTGTTAATGGTCTCACATTCTTGGTTTATAGAGAATCAAAGTTGATTTACCAATGAGTCGCGAAATGCTATGGTTCTTCCATATGATTTCTGAATTTATTCAGAAGTAATTCGTCGAGATCGTGCACCCTTTTCTTATTTATCCGAAAAATACTAAAAAATATTATAAAGTGCAGCCGGATAGATCCAATCTATTCTTGAAATAGACAACTCGCACACACTCCCTTTCCAAAAAAAATCAAAACACCAACCACTACAGTTAGATTTATTAGATTTGTTGCTAAAATATCGGTATTAAGCCCGAAACTGCCAGCGGATGGCCAGTGAGCTAAAAAAACGAAAGAATGGGTTACATTTTTCATATGCTCTCCTCTTATAGATAGGACGAACAAAGAACAAAGTTTTTCGATCACTTACTTCGCTCGCCCTTTTTTGATCGGTTTTTTTAATGCAAATAGATTCAATCTAGTAATTTCTTTTAGATTAAGTCTTACGTCTTGTTTGACCGGTGAAAGACTTCCTTTGTTGAAATGTTCTGTTCCCAAAATTCCTAAAATAAAAGGAAAAAACTTTCCACTTTCCTAAACTAAGGACGGGAAATAAGAAGGTGAGCATATCTTCTAAATTAATAATACTCAACTCAGCCCTTCCTAGAATGGGGTATTATCTGTCCCGATAAATAGATAATTCCAGGAGTAATAAATAGGAGTAAATTAAATAAAGTATTGATATAATTGGAATTGTGGAAGCAAATACCAATTTACTAAAAAAAGAAAAAAGTATCTAATCGAAATCGAAAGAATTTTTTTTTTAAGATTAAACAAAAGGGTTCGCAAATAAAAGCGCTAGTGCCACAACTAGTCCATAAATTGTTAAAGCTTCCATAAAAGCTAGACTAAGCAATAAAGTACCTCGTATTTTACCTTCTGCTTCTGGCTGTCTCGCAATACCTTCTACAGCTTGTCCTGCAGCAGTACCTTGACCAACTCCAGGTCCAATAGAAGCAAGCCCTACGGCCAATCCAGCAGCAATAACAGAAGCAGCAGCAATTAGTGGATTCATGGTGAGTAGTTCCTCGTGTCAAAAAAAAGAAATGGTTAAGGATACAATCAACCAATAAATTCTTACTTCTAAGCTCTATTGGGGAGAAGTAAAGTAACTAAAAAGTACAAATTGAAATCAAATTGAAATGATAATGTGAATTGTCCGAACTACATAGAAGGGAATTCCATATCCATATATCGGATTAGATAATGAATCTAACCTAGGAATATATAATATAATATCCTATATATATACATTTGTTTCTTCTATTTTGTTTGCATATTTTCTCATTTTCTATTGAATCGGATTCTAAAATCATTGCTTAAAGTGGAAACCTGCATAAAAGAGGACTCCACTTATAGACATTAAGGATATTATAGTATAGATCTAGCCTGACTCCACCCTCCTTAATGCATATATACTTTGAAAATTCCATAATATAGTCTATTCTATTCTCTCTCCTACAACTCTAGGCTATATATTCATACGCATTTCTAACTATTTTTTTGCAACCAAGCAGATTATCTGGAACCATGCATGAATTGAGCTAAGCTGCAAAAAAAAAAAATACTATTTCCAAAAAGAGTCAATTCAATGATGACCCTCCATGGATTCACCTATATAGGCTGCGGCTAATGTTGCAAAAATAAGAGCTTGAATACCGCTTGTAAATAATCCAAGAAACATGACCGGTATAGGGATTACTAAGGGGACTAAAGAAACAAGAACAACAACGACTAATTCATCCGCCAATATATTCCCGAAAAGTCGAAAGCTAAGCGATAATGGTTTTGTGAAATCTTCTAGGATGTTAATTGGTAAAAGGATTGGAGTTGGTTTAATATATTTCTCGAAATAGCTCAATCCTTTTTTGCTAAGACCAGCATAAAAATATGCCGCTGACGTGAGTAAAGCTAAAGCAACAGTAGTATTTATATCATTCGTGGGCGCTGCTAATTCCCCATGGGGTAACTCTATAATTTTCCAAGGTAAAAGAGCACCCGACCAATTCGAAACAAAAATAAAAAGGAACATAGTTCCAATAAAGGGAACCCAGGGACCATATTCTTCTCCAATCTGAGTTTTGCTCAAGTCTCGAATAAACTCAAGGACATATTCAAAAAAATTCTGACCGTCGGTCGGGATGGTTTGTGGATTCCGAACAGCTATGACAACTGAACCTAGCAAGATAGTAATTACGACCCAAGAAGTGATGAGTACTTGGGCATGAATTTGGAAACCTCCTATTTGCCAATAGAAGTGTTGGCCTACTTCTACACCCGATATATCGTATAACCCCTTGAGTGTTTTAATGGAACAAGGTATAATATTCATATTGTCCTCTGATAAAAATTGAACTTCAAAAAAGGAATTCTTTTGATTCAACCATCTCTTTCTCAACTCAGCAACTTGAAGTATTAATCTTATATTTAGGATACCAAGAAAGCACATCAGATCATAATATATATCAATACCCTCTAATATATATCAATATTCCCCTTCTTTTTTCTATGCAAAAAAAATTCTATGCAAAAAAAAAGATATAGTAAAGTAAGTGATTCCATAAATTTACGCAGTTGCCCAAGAATTCACTATATATTCTTAATCAACGATTTCTTATATAGAGAGAACGGCCCTCACAAATTGAAAATACTAATTTGTTAAGAATCAATCGAATTGAAGTCATAGTGTCATCGTTGGCTGGAATCGATATATTCGCGAGATCCGGGTCACAATTTGTATCGACTAAAGAAATAGTAGGAATCCCCAAAATGGCACATTCCCGAAGAGCTATATACTCTTTTTGCTGATCAAGGACGATCACAATGTCTGGCAATCTCGTCATATATTTGATCCCGCCGAGATACCTTTGCAAAGTAGATAATTTTCTCTTCAAGATTGCCACATCTCTTTTTGGGAGATGGTGGAATTTTCCCATTTTTTCTTCTGCTCTTAAGTCTCTAAATTGAGAAAGTCTAGTTTTCGTAATCGACCAATTCGTTAACATACCACTGAACCACTTTTTATTAACATAATGACAACGAGCCCTTATTGCAGCTGATGCTACTAAATCTGTTGCTCTTTTTTTGGTACCAACAATTAAGAAACTTTTTCCCTGACTTGCTGCATCAAAAACTAAATCACAAGCTTCTGATAAAAAACGAGCCGTTCTAGCGAGATTTATAATATGAGTACCTTTACGCTTTGCCGAAATGTAAGGGGCCATTTTAGGATTCCATTTCTTAATACCATGACCAAAATGAACTCCTGCTTCTATCATCTCTTTCAAATTAATGTTCCAATATCTTCTTGTCATTTTTTCCACACTTCCTTTTTTTTAATCCTACCATTCCATTACGGAATTTAGTTCTTTTTGAAGATTAAGAAAGATCCGAAATAGCTTGAAATAAATAATAATTGTTCCGAGAGAACCTTGTACTAAGATAAGAGTTGGCCATTGATACATGGTATAAACATAACCACCTTAATGAATTAACTGACTTGTTTTACTTATTAAAATAAAAATCTTAAAAATCTAAAATTTGACCTGTTAGTGTTCTAAGTTCAAAAGTCTAGTAAAGTAAAAAATATTTTTATGGGGGTTCTTATGTCTCATAAAAATTGTTTGTTACGTCAGAATCTGAAGAAACTAATTCTGTATGGAGAAACAAAAAATCTCTCATTTCCGACGCGAATAGATTTTTTTTTTTTATTTCGAAATAAAGGTTCTTGTCTTGTGGGGAACGATGCACAAATTTTTGGAATCCGGTACCAACAGGTATAATCCCCCCCAGAACTACGTTTTCTTTCAAGCCTTTCAACCAATCAATGCGACCTCGTAGGGCAGCTTTTGCTAAAACTCGAGCAGTTTCTTGAAAACTTGCTTCAGATATGAAACTTTGGGTATTCAGGGAAGCCCTTGTTATTCCCAATAAGATTGCCCGATAATAGATCGATTCATCCAAAGCTCGTCCTGCTCGTTCCGCTCGCAATAGTCCGATTAATTCCCCAGGCGAAAAAACATTAGACATTCCATCTTCGGAAACCCGCACTTTTGATGTTACTTGGCGTATAATAATCTCTATATGTCTATTATGGATCTGTACCCCTTGGGATCGATAAACCTTTTGGATTTTATTAACCAAAGAGATACGACTTTGGGCTATGGTTAGCTCAGCTCCAATCAAGAATCCCCAAGGGACCCCAAGAATTCTTGGTATACGCTCATTCCAATCCTCAATTCTCCTTTCGAGATTCGGGGATAATGAATCAATTGAACGCGCTTCAAAGATTTGTTCCACTTTTGGAAGACCTTGCGTTATGTCACTAGATCTCGATTTTTCATATATAAACGTAACTAACCTATCTCCCTTGTAAAGGATTTCTCCATAATGACCATTAACAGTTGCTCCTGTAGTGGCCAAATAAGGTTTAGCTGCTCTTATAACAAAGGAATTCATATTTACAATGAAAATTTGACCGGATTTTTTTATGTGCGATTTAAATAGACATACATTTTCACAAATAAATTGTCCAAGGTGAATTATTGCCAATGTCTCTTCCCAAGAATCATGATGGACAAAGTGACAATTCAAAAGGAATGGATCCAACATTATGTTACTATCGAAATTAGAAATCCTTTTATTTTCATCTATTAAAGAGTATTTAAGTTCTTGAAGTACTTGGAAGGTTTGTTTTAAATTGTCAACGAACAAATATTTTTTTAACAGGATTTTATTATGCGTTAGTAAATAGTAAGATGAAGAAAAATGCGATATACTAGCTACAATAGCGCCTAAGGGCCCAAAAATTTCTCGAATAGGAATTCTAGGATTCCATTCTTTTATCGCATTGGGATGTTTTGAATTCTTGAATAAACCAATTCGAGAACAGTTGGATGCCGACAAAATCATCAAAGAGTGGTATTCTTTATTTCGATTCAACAAAGTGCCAATAGCTTCTGGATGTTGGCTAAGTGATTCAATCTTCGCCTTGGAATAAAAAGAATTGATATTGGCGCGATCTAACCTATTATGGGGAATCGGTCCTGCACTTGTCCTACCATACCTTTTTCGTGTATACGAAATAGTGGACTTGACTAACTCAATTCTTAGGAAATCGCGAATAAGATCATTTGCTCTTACCTCAACAAGGGAAGCACCAGCCTTTTCTTTTTCTTCTTGTTCCCAATTCACTACTAAGCAAGTTCTAACAAATTGACTATTTGTGTGATAAATTCTTTGAGTTAACTTGCTATTTTCATGAGAAATAAAATTGACAAGTCGAATTTGGAGATTATTTTCTTCTTGCAAGAGATCCTGCGGGAAAAGTGTTGCTAAATTTCTTCCTTCGTCCATTTCATATGCCACTGTAGGGCGAACGGAAACAAAATACTTTTCCTTGCTCTTGAGAATTTTTTTCCGTTGAACATAGACCCAATTTTTCCTTTTTTTTGATTCCTTAGAATCTTTTTTTTGTCTTTCTGGCGGTATCAAACAGCCACCTAATATCTTATCCGCCTCTTCAGGAAAATGAATATCTCCGGAAAATATTTTGAGTTCCGTATGGCTTTTTTTTCTCTTCACTCGGACCAGTCCGCCTAGTCGACTTCTTGTATTTTTTGTGAGTTGTGTATTCACTCCAATAATACTATTGTCAAGTATCTTTAGGGATGAAGATCTCGGCAAGATATGAAGTTCTTGAAGAATGAAAAAAAACCGATCTACTTCTTTTTGGTATTTTAGACTAAATTCTTTTGTTCCTCGATGCTCAATCAAACCCTCTTTTTTTAAGATGGAATCTTCCTCTGGGCTCTCGTATTCGTCCTCTGAATCTTCTTCTGAGTCTTCCTCTAAAGTACCATATTTTTCCTCTGCGCTTTCCCCGGGGCTGCCATATTCGTCTTCTGAGTCTTCCTCTAGAGTTCCATATTCGTCCTCTTGGGTCCTATATTTGCTCTCTGGGCTCCCATATTCCTCTTCTGAGTCTTTCTCTAAAGTCCTATATTCGTTCTCTGGGTTCCCATATTCGTTTTCTGGGCTCCCATATTCGTCTTCTAGGGTTTCATATTCGTATTCGTCTTCTAGGATTCCATATTTAGATTCTTCTAGGGTTTCATATTCATATTCGTCCTCTCGGGTCCTGTATTCGTCTTCTAGGGTCTCATATTCCTCTTCTGAGTCTTCCGCTCGAGTCCTATATTCTTCTTCTAGGGTCCTATATCTAAATTTAACAATTCCTGAACCCTTTTTATCTTTTCTGTATCGGGGATCGTCAAAATAAGCAAAAATAGTATTTCTACGTAAAACACCCATAAGGGGGATTTCAATCGAAATCCCAAAACAGGATATTAGTTCTTTCTCTTGTTCTTGATGATATTGTAATGGAATGACGAACCTATTTCTTCGCTTTTTCGCCAACAAATCTGAATTATCTTGAAAAATAGAAGGATAGATAAAATTCCAATGGCCATTGGACATGATTCGATCCGACGTTGAATAATCAAGAATTTCCCTATCTTTTTTACCATAAGTATTCATTTGATCTTGATCCTTGTGGAGTGAAAAAGACGCTATACTGGATCTGCACATACTTACTGACAATATCCATAAATGGCTTGTTTTTGGTAATCGGCGAAGATTACCATATTGATATTCGGGCGCATGGTAAACATCAGTACTCCAGTGCATTTCGCCGTCTGATTCAGAATAAATATGCTTTTGTACCCTTTCTTTAAAATGTAAAGTGGACGTTCCGGCACGAATCTCCGCAATTACTTGTTCGGATTTTACATATTGATCATTTTGCACTAGAATCAAGCTTTTTGAGGGAATATTCACACTATATAGAATATCTTGACTCTGAATAGTTACATGCAAGTCTATATAACATAGAAAAGCAGGCTGCCCATGACGGGTACGTGTGGGGTGAACCAAATTCTCATTGAATTTTATTTTTCCATTCGAAGGGGATCGTACAAGGTCGGCAGTACCCCCTGTGAATACTCCGCCAGTATGAAAAGTTCTTAATGTTAGTTGAGTCCCTGGCTCCCCAATTGATTGACCTGCAATAATACCTACGGCTTCTCCCAATTCGACCAGATCACTATGAGTAGGACTCCGGCCATAGCATAATTGACAGATCCAAGAAGTGCTTCGGCAAGTAAAGGGGGTTCTAATATATATTGGTTGTGCTCGAAATGGTTGTGCTCGAAAGGCAGTTATGAATCGATTGACTAATCCAATTCCAATATCTTGATTTCGCGCGGCAATGCATCGTGAACCGATATATATATCGTCTGCTAATACACGACCAATTAGTGTTTGGACAAAAAGTTTTTCCGTCATCCCATTTTGAGGACTTACAGAAATACCTCGGATAGTACCACAATCTCTTCTACGCACAATAATATGTTGAACTACTTCAACAAGTCTACGTGTAAGATATCCAGCATCTGCTGTTCGCACAGCAGTATCTACAACCCCTTTGCGGGCTCCATAGCAGGAAATTATATATTCTGTCAAAGAAAGTCCCTCGCGTAAATTGCTTTGAATAGGTAAATCAATCATTTGTCCTTGAGGGTCCGACATTAATCCTCTCATACCTACTAATTGGTGTACTTGAGATGCATTTCCTCTGGCTCCTGAAAAAGACATTAGATAGACTGGATTAGAAGGATCCGTTATCCGAAAATTTGAATTCATTTCTTGTTTCAAATATTCACTTGTCGCATACCATATCTCAACAGATTGGCGTAATTTTTCTACCGCGTGTACAGCCCCATAATAATAGTGTTTCTCCAAAAGAAAACTCTGTTGTTCCGCGTCTTGGACTAACCATCCCTTAGAGGGTATTGTTAAAAGATCCTCGATTCCTAACGAAATCGATGTAGTAGTGGCTTGATGGAAGCCCAGAGTCTTTAGTTGATCCAGTATATGGGATGTATATCCCATTCCAAAATGATCTATTAATCTGCTAATAAGTCGTTTCATACCAGTTCCGTCTATCTCTTTATTATGAAAGACCAGATTGGCCCGTTCCGCCATACATAAGTACCCCCTTTTCGGCTGAGTAGGATTCGACAATTGCTGAGTAGGATTCGACAATGGGCCTGAGTCAGTGATTCGAAAATTTAATTAACTTAATTGCCTCAATCTCAATCTGGATTCGCGTGGCAAATAATGATGATACTAGGGAAATCGGAATGCCCCCCGAAAGGGGAGGGGCATCGCCGAATCTAACTTTCTTGTTTAGGTAGTGTATGAATAGGCCTGACTAAATCCTTGTATGGCTTCCTCTATTTCTCTATAAAAAGAAATATGACCAAGAGTGGTTCGAATGTATATCGAACGAATTTCTTTTTTTCTATTTCCCATTATTAGATAGTGGGCATAAATCTCATGATAAGTCCCCAAAGATTCATATTGAACTTCAATCGGAACTTCTCTTGACCCAATGACGCGTTGATCCAGGTTCCATCGTAGCCACAAGGGACTATCTAAACTGATTAGTTTTTGTCTATAAGCTCCCAGTGCATCATAAGAACTAGAAAAATGGGGTTCTTTATCTTTCCTATATTTAAAATTATTATTATTATTGTAATTTACTTTTAGATTTGGGTAGTTTCTGCAACTATTATATCTATTTGCACAAATACCTCGACGCTTTCCAATCGTTAATACATAAAGCCCGATAAGCATGTCTTGGGTTGGTACGCAAATAGGATCCCCAATAGCGGGAGATAAGAGATTCATATGAGAAAACATAAGTAAACGGGCTTCTGCCTGAGCTTCCAAGGATAAAGGTAGATGAACAGCCATTTGATCTCCATCAAAGTCCGCATTGAAACCCTTACACACTAATGGGTGTAAAGAAATAGTACGCCCCTCTACTAAAGTGGGTTGAAAGGCCTGTATGCCTAATCTATGCAGGGTAGGTGCTCTATTTAACAGTACAGGATGTCCCCGCATAACTTCTTGAAGTATTTCCCATACAATGGGTTCTTTTTCCCAAATTTTCCTTTTAGCAATCCTTACATTAGAAGTGGCGCGTTTCGTGATTAAATCGCGAATTACAAATAGCTGAAAAAGCTTTATTGCTATCTCTAGAGGTAATCCACATTGATGTAATGAAAGCGAAGGACCCACAACAATGACAGAACGCCCCGAGTAATCGACCCGTTTCCCAAGCAGAGTCTCGCGAAACCTTCCCTCTTTACCTTCAATTACATCTGAAAGTGATTTGTATACTTTATTGTGACCATCCCTCGTCGGTTGCCCGCGGGACCCACTATCAAGAAGTGTATCCACGGCTTCTTGTACCAATTTTTCCTGGCACATTACTAAATCTGCTGGCGCTAATTCACTTCTTTTTAATAGATAGGCAAGATTGTTGTTCCGACGGATAACTCTCTTATAAAGTTCATTAATGTCTGAAGTCACTACTTTATCTCCAGACCTATAAACAATAGGTCTCAATTCGGGAGGAAGAACCGGTAATAAGCACAAAACCATCCATTCTGGTTCTACATTTGTTTGAATAAAATGTTTCGCCAATTGCATGCGTCTAATCAAAAAAACTTTTCTTATTCGTCTTTTTCTATCTTCCCACTCATCTCCACTATACCCCTCGTCTTCTAATTCCTTCCATTCGACCAAAGAATTCTCTATAATAATTCGCAAATCCAAATCTGCTAATTGTTCTCTAATAGCACCTGCTCCTGTCGCAATTTCCCGATTTCGAAATGTTGCAAAGCCTGGGGTAGAAAAAAAGGGAGAAATGCTGTGGTTACAGGATGCAATTTCCTCTTCGAATAAACCTCGTAATCGTAAAAAAGTGGGTTTTTTAGTGCTGGGCCTAGCAAAAGAGAAATCGCCGTATACTAGGCCCTCCAACTTCTTAAGAGGTTTATCTAAAAGATTCGCGATATAACTAGGAAGACCTTTCAAATACCACACATGAGTCACGGGACATGCGAGTTTGATGTATCCCATTTGATATCTTCGTATCCGAGAATCCACAAATTCGACCCCGCATTTTTGGCAAAATCTTTCGTCTTCGTTTTCAGCTCCGCTCGCTCGAGAATTGCCACAAGCGCAAATCCCGCTTTTTATGGGTCCAAAGATTCTTTCGCAAAACAATCCATCTTTTTCTGGTTTATCGGTTTTATAATGAAAAGTAGAGGGCCTTGTGACTTCGCCAACGACTTCTCCATTAGGTAGGTTTTTGTTAGCCCAAGCCTTTATTTGTTGAGGGGAAACGAGTCCAATTTGAAGTTGTTGATGTTTATATTGGTCAATCATAAAATAGAAATAAGAAAAGAATTTATATTTATTCCGATCAAACTTCCTCCCTATTAACCTGGAAGTTCTTTTCAGATACAAGGAAATGATTCAGTTCTAGAGCCAAAGATCGTAGTTCTCGAACGAGCACTCGAAAAGATTCTGGAGGATCCTCATGATTAGGTATTCTTTTTCCCCAGATCGTAGCATTAAGTATTTCTTGGCGAGCTATAAGATGGTCAGATTTATAAGTAAGTATCTCTTGTAAAATATGAGCAACACCAAATCCTTCTAAAGCCCAAACTTCCATTTCTCCTACTCGTTGTCCCCCTTGCTTGGCTCTTCCTCTAACCGGTTGTTGTGTAACAAGTGAGTAGGGCCCAGTAGAACGCCCATGAATTTTCTCATCAACTTGATGAATTAATTTTAAGATATAGGACTTCCCTATTAGAACAGGTTGCTCAAAGGGGTCGCCTGTTCTTCCATCAAATATTCTGCTTTTTCCCGGGTACTCGGGTTCAAATACCCATGGATTTTTTGTTTCTTTACTGGCTTCATATAATTCTGAAAACACAAGTTTTCTTGAAGCCTCTTGCTCATATCTCTCATCAAAGGGTGCTATTCTATAATGTTTCTTTAGCAGATCCCCCGCTAATCCGAGCGAGCTTTCAAATATTTGTCCCACATTCATTCGGGAGGGTACTCCTAAGGGATTGAAGACCATATCAACGGGTGTTCCATCTTGCAAATAGGGCATATCTTGCCTAGGCAAAATTTTGGAAATGATCCCTTTATTCCCATGTCTTCCGGCTACTTTATCCCCAACTTTGATTTCACGTTTCTGTAAAATATATACACGAACCATTATGTCGAGCGGGTCCCTTTGGATCCATTTCACATCGATAACGCGCCCTCTTCCACCTATAGGTAATTTCAGAGAAGTTTCTTTTGAAGTGGAAACCTCAAGGCCAAATATGGCCCGTAATAATCCAGCTTCCGCGATATAAGATGATTCGCTCGCTATCTGAGGCGTTAATTTACCTACTAAAATATCACCAGTTTCTACCCAGGATCCCAACCTAACAACTCCATTTCTGTCCAAATTGCGGAGTAAATGTTCTTCTAGATGTGGTATTTCTTTAGTGATTTTTTCAGCGGAGCCCTGGCTTGTCGTATCCGTCTGAATTTCATATTTCCGGATGTGAAAAGAGGTATAAATATCTTCATATACCAAACGTTCGCTAATTAGTACTGCGTCTTCAAAATTGTAACCTTCCCATGGCATATAAGCTACTAATACGTTTTTTCCTAAAGCAAGTTCGCCCCCAATTGTAGCAGCTCCTTCTGCTAAAATTTGTCCTTTTTTAATGGATTTACCCCGTGGAACCCGGGGTTTTTGGTGCATACAAGTATTTTTGTTAGAGCGACGGTGGTTAACTAAAGGAATACTTATAGTCTTCCCACTACTTGATAAAAGTATCTTATGACTATCAGTAGAAATGATCTTTCCCTCGCGTTCGGCTATAATGGAAACCCTCGAATCTAGAGCTGTTTGGCGTTCCAATCCAGTTCCAACAATGCATTTCTCGGACCGAGAAAGCGGAACTGCTTGGCGCTGCATATTAGAACTCATTAAAGCCCGATTCGCATCATTGTGCTCAATAAAAGGAATGAGAGAACCCCCAATAGAAAAATATTGGAAAGGAAAAATACTTCTAACATGAATCTGTTCCCATGCAATAGTCAAGAATTCTTGACGGTATCTAGCCGGAACAACCTGTTCTTCCTGAATACCTTGATTCAAGGACAAAGAATTTCCTGCTGCTATCATATAATATTCATCTCTATTTGGTGATAGATAAACCACCTGTCTCTCTTTTTTTTCTTTTGCTTTCTCAGCAGATATTTCATAAAACGGACTCTCTATGGATCCCCACAAGTGATCAATTCTCGCATGAATTGTTAAGGATCCAGTAAGTCCAACATTGATTCCTTCAGACGTGTCAATTGGACAAATACGCCCATAGTGACTCGGATGAATATCTCGGCTCCGAAAACTTGCGGTTCTCCCCGTCAACCCTCCAGGACCTAAACAACTCACTTTTCGCCCATGAACAGTTTGTGTCAATGGATTCGTTTGATCAAAAACTTGAGATAACGGGTATGTGCCAAAAAAGGTCTCATAAGTAGTTATTAATAAAATTGAAGTTGAAGTTGGAGTTACCAAAGTTTGGGGAGTCGGTTTCGATTGACGTATGAATACTCTACGAATAGTTTTTTGAACTGCATGTTGTAAACGACCAAGAGCCAATCCGAATTGATCTTGTAACAGATCCGCAACCGAACGAATACGTTTATTTTTCAAGTGATTCATATCGTCATCGTCAAGTATACCCGTTCCAAATTTCATTCCAATCAAATGATCCGTAGCGGCCAATACATCTCGTGGTAACAAGAATGTATTGTTCTGAGGAATATCAAGATTAAGTCTCCGATTCATATTTCGTCGACCAATCCTTCCTAATTCACATTTTTGTTGAAAAAATTTCTTTTGTAATTCCTCGCATAAGGACTCCGAAAATACCAGGTCCCCACCTACACAAGCAAATTGTTGATAAAACTCCAAAATAGCTTTTTCTTTTGACTCAATCCTCTTCTTCTCTTTAGCATTCGGGAAAGACAAGAAAATTTCAGGGTAGGAAACATTATCCAGAATTTCTCTTAGATTCGAACCCATAGCTGATGATAGAACTAGAATAGATATCTTTTGTTTTCTACTCACGCGAGCCCATATCCTTTCTTTTTTATCAATTGCTAATTCCGATCTCCCCCCCCAATCTGATATTATAGTGCCAGTGTAGATAGAAATTCCCTTATGATCTAATTCCGAGCGGTAGTAAATACCAGGACTTAGCAATATTTGATTGATCACAATTCGGTATATTCCATTTATAATAAAGGTTCCTAAGGAATTCATTATAGGAATGTTTCCGATAGAAATGGTTTGCTTTTGCACATCGAAACCAAAAATTAATCTCGCAGATACATATAATTCGGAAGAATAGGTGAGTGATTCATACACAGCATCTCTTTCTTTTATCGAGGGTTCTAGCAGTTGATATCCTTTCGCAAATAATTGAAATGCAATTTCGTGATCTGGATCTTTAATTGTTGGAAACTTGTCAAGTTCTTCTGCCAAGGCTTGATTAATGAACCTACAAAATCCCTCGAATTGGATCTGACTAAATCCGGGTATTGTGGACATTCCCTCGTTTCCATTCCGGAGCATCTTAATCTTAAGTTTCCTGTTTATCAAAGAAAAATTCCATTATCAGCTCACTCTTCATCAATCCCTATGGATCGATCTAGCAATCATGGAATCTATATTCTGTTTACTGAATCACATGAAATTCTAGGGAACTCCACATACGTATTTCATATATGTATTTCATACATATGAATAGAGACCATTTGGACGAAAGTTCGAGTTTGCCAGGGGTACAAATGAAATGAAAATGAATTGATAAAACATTCCTACAAAAAAAATTCTGCCACTTATACTTTATGTTATGATATTCTAATCAGATTGGATGGCAAAGATTTCTCATTTTATCTCCTTTCTATGAATGTAATAAAGCCGTAATATAATATACTAGAAAGTTTGACTTTACTTCGATTTAGAATAGCGTGCTTACTTTAATTTCTCAAAATAATTTGAGGGTTCTTTTTTATTTCGGATCGGAGTAGTATAATTGCTAGAAAATTCAGTATTTCATTGTGGAATTCTAAAATAAAGTAAGTCCCTTTTTTAAGTACATGCCAATCTAGTTATCCACCTCTCCCCATATCCATGCTTTTCTTTTATCGTAATTTCACTTGGGTACGCCAAGATAGTCAGGTTATACTCTATATCAGAGCAAATTTCCTTTTTTTATTCAAGATATTTAATTTAATACTTTGAAAAATTAAAGCATGATTCCCCATAGAGATATGTACATAAAGGGGATCTTTGGATAATAATGCTGTTCGGACCTAAAGTTTACCTATACACGGATTAAGCATAAAGCCATAATATTTTATTATGCCATTGAAGGGGGGGGAGATAATACCGATTTAAGAGTAGTTCACTACTGCAATAAAAAAAAGAGAATTCTAGTTAACGGTTCCAATTTATTCTGAATTTTGCAGCCTGTGAATAGAAATCCACTTTTTCTTCTTTTTCATCTCAATAGAAAGAAATGGGAAGTTTTATTGTGTTAACAATGTATGTTTTAAGATAGAATCTATCGAGGAGAATAATAGAAACTGGATCAAAAAAAGCAGGAATAGATTTTTTGAAAAAGATTGGAAAAAAGTAAGTAGAATTATATTCAAAATAAAAGGGGCTTTTCGTAAGAAAACGTGGATGAATACTTGCTGTTTTCTAGATTTTTGATCGGATTTTTTGGCGGCATGGCCAAGCGGTAAGGCAGGGGACTGCAAATCCTTTATCCCCAGTTCAAATCTGGGTGCCGCCTGATCAATAAAATACTTAGGTTTTTTTTATAGTGCTGATCGAATTCGATAAATTTTTACTTCGCATAAGTTCGGGCAAGAGAGTAACTGGGCCTGCCGATACTGGGTTTAGAGAAACCATACCATAGTTCTATCCTCAAACTAGGGTTAGGGTTTGTTTTGACGGTAGTGGCCAAAATGGTTATCAATAGGGGTGAGGTAGTGTTTCCTTATTCTTTTATTATATGAATTTGAATTGGTTCTTAATTGAGATTCGATTTGATAATTTTAA
>NW_028260368.1:1917717-1944902 GCF_056163025.1 Triticum urartu | reverse complement strand
ACAAGGAAATGATTCAGTTCTAGAGCCAAAGATCGTAGTTCTCGAACGAGCACTCGAAAAGATTCTGGAGGATCCTCATGATTAGGTATTCTTTTTCCCCAGATCGTAGCATTAAGTATTTCTTGGCGAGCTATAAGATGGTCAGATTTATAAGTAAGTATCTCTTGTAAAATATGAGCAACACCAAATCCTTCTAAAGCCCAAACTTCCATTTCTCCTACTCGTTGTCCCCCTTGCTTGGCTCTTCCTCTAACCGGTTGTTGTGTAACAAGTGAGTAGGGCCCAGTAGAACGCCCATGAATTTTCTCATCAACTTGATGAATTAATTTTAAGATATAGGACTTCCCTATTAGAACAGGTTGCTCAAAGGGTCGCCTGTTCTTCCATCAAATATTCTGCTTTTTCCCGGGTACTCGGGTTCAAATACCCATGGATTTTTTGTTTCTTTACTGGCTTCATATAATTCTGAAAACACAAGTTTTCTTGAAGCCTCTTGCTCATATCTCTCATCAAAGGGTGCTATTCTATAATGTTTCTTTAGCAGATCCCCCGCTAATCCGAGCGAGCTTTCAAATATTTGTCCCACATTCATTCGGGAGGGTACTCCTAAGGGATTGAAGACCATATCAACGGGTGTTCCATCTTGCAAATAGGGCATATCTTGCCTAGGCAAAATTTTTGGAAATGATCCCTTTATTCCCATGTCTTCCGGCTACTTTATCCCCAACTTTGATTTCACGTTTCTGTAAAATATATACACGAACCATTATGTCGAGCGGGTCCCTTTGGATCCATTTCACATCGATAACGCGCCCTCTTCCACCTATAGGTAATTTCAGAGAAGTTTCTTTTGAAGTGGAAACCTCAAGGCCAAATATGGCCCGTAATAATCCAGCTTCCGCGATATAAGATGATTCGCTCGCTATCTGAGGCGTTAATTTACCTACTAAAATATCACCAGTTTCTACCCAGGATCCCAACCTAACAACTCCATTTCTGTCCAAATTGCGGAGTAAATGTTCTTCTAGATGTGGTATTTCTTTAGTGATTTTTTCAGCGGAGCCCTGGCTTGTCGTATCCGTCTGAATTTCATATTTCCGGATGTGAAAAGAGGTATAAATATCTTCATATACCAAACGTTCGCTAATTAGTACTGCGTCTTCAAAATTGTAACCTTCCCATGGCATATAAGCTACTAATACGTTTTTTCCTAAAGCAAGTTCGCCCCAATTGTAGCAGCTCCTTCTGCTAAAATTTGTCCTTTTTTAATGGATTTACCCCGTGGAACCCGGGGTTTTTGGTGCATACAAGTATTTTTGTTAGAGCGACGGTGGTTAACTAAAGGAATACTTATAGTCTTCCCACTACTTGATAAAAGTATCTTATGACTATCAGTAGAAATGATCTTTCCCTCGCGTTCGGCTATAATGGAAACCCTCGAATCTAGAGCTGTTTGGCGTTCCAATCCAGTTCCAACAATGCATTTCTCGGACCGAGAAAGCGGAACTGCTTGGCGCTGCATATTAGAACTCATTAAAGCCCGATTCGCATCATTGTGCTCAATAAAGGAATGAGAGAACCCCCAATAGAAAAATATTGGAAAGGAAAAATACTTCTAACATGAATCTGTTCCCATGCAATAGTCAAGAATTCTTGACGGTATCTAGCCGGAACAACCTGTTCTTCCTGAATACCTTGATTCAAGGACAAAGAATTTCCTGCTGCTATCATATAATATTCATCTCTATTTGGTGATAGATAAACCACCTGTCTCTCTTTTTTTTCTTTTGCTTTCTCAGCAGATATTTCATAAAACGGACTCTCTATGGATCCCCACAAGTGATCAATTCTCGCATGAATTGTTAAGGATCCAGTAAGTCCAACATTGATTCCTTCAGACGTGTCAATTGGACAAATACGCCCATAGTGACTCGGATGAATATCTCGGCTCCGAAAACTTGCGGTTCTCCCCGTCAACCCTCCAGGACCTAAACAACTCACTTTTCGCCCATGAACAGTTTGTGTCAATGGATTCGTTTGATCAAAAACTTGAGATAACGGGTATGTGCCAAAAAAGGTCTCATAAGTAGTTATTAATAAAATTGAAGTTGAAGTTGGAGTTACCAAAGTTTGGGGAGTCGGTTTCGATTGACGTATGAATACTCTACGAATAGTTTTTTGAACTGCATGTTGTAAACGACCAAGAGCCAATCCGAATTGATCTTGTAACAGATCCGCAACCGAACGAATACGTTTATTTTTCAAGTGATTCATATCGTCATCGTCAAGTATACCCGTTCCAAATTTCATTCCAATCAAATGATCCGTAGCGGCCAATACATCTCGTGGTAACAAGAATGTATTGTTCTGAGGAATATCAAGATTAAGTCTCCGATTCATATTTCGTCGACCAATCCTTCCTAATTCACATTTTTGTTGAAAAAATTTCTTTTGTAATTCCTCGCATAAGGACTCCGAAAATACCAGGTCCCCACCTACACAAGCAAATTGTTGATAAAACTCCAAAATAGCTTTTTCTTTTGACTCAATCCTCTTCTTCTCTTTAGCATTCGGGAAAGACAAGAAAATTTCAGGGTAGGAAACATTATCCAGAATTTCTCTTAGATTCGAACCCATAGCTGATGATAGAACTAGAATAGATATCTTTTGTTTTCTACTCACGCGAGCCCATATCCTTTCTTTTTTATCAATTGCTAATTCCGATCTCCCCCCCCAATCTGATATTATAGTGCCAGTGTAGATAGAAATTCCCTTATGATCTAATTCCGAGCGGTAGTAAATACCAGGACTTAGCAATATTTGATTGATCACAATTCGGTATATTCCATTTATAATAAAGGTTCCTAAGGAATTCATTATAGGAATGTTTCCGATAGAAATGGTTTGCTTTTGCACATCGAAACCAAAAATTAATCTCGCAGATACATATAATTCGGAAGAATAGGTGAGTGATTCATACACAGCATCTCTTTCTTTTATCGAGGGTTCTAGCAGTTGATATCCTTTCGCAAATAATTGAAATGCAATTTCGTGATCTGGATCTTTAATTGTTGGAAACTTGTCAAGTTCTTCTGCCAAGGCTTGATTAATGAACCTACAAAATCCCTCGAATTGGATCTGACTAAATCCGGGTATTGTGGACATTCCCTCGTTTCCATTCCGGAGCATCTTAATCTTAAGTTTCCTGTTTATCAAAGAAAAATTCCATTATCAGCTCACTCTTCATCAATCCCTATGGATCGATCTAGCAATCATGGAATCTATATTCTGTTTACTGAATCACATGAAATTCTAGGGAACTCCACATACGTATTTCATATATGTATTTCATAC
Organism: Triticum urartu; assembly: GCF_056163025.1. Classification (NCBI taxonomy): domain Eukaryota; kingdom Viridiplantae; phylum Streptophyta; class Magnoliopsida; order Poales; family Poaceae; genus Triticum; species Triticum urartu. Next base: position 1,941,548 of record NW_028260368.1, on the reverse strand, counting down.
ATATGAATAGAGACCATTTGGACGAAAGTTCGAGTTTGCCAGGGGTACAAATGAAATGAAAATGAATTGATAAAACATTCCTACAAAAAAAATTCTGCCACTTATACTTTATGTTATGATATTCTAATCAGATTGGATGGCAAAGATTTCTCATTTTATCTCCTTTCTATGAATGTAATAAAGCCGTAATATAATATACTAGAAAGTTTGACTTTACTTCGATTTAGAATAGCGTGCTTACTTTAATTTCTCAAAATAATTTGAGGGTTCTTTTTTATTTCGGATCGGAGTAGTATAATTGCTAGAAAATTCAGTATTTCATTGTGGAATTCTAAAATAAAGTAAGTCCCTTTTTTAAGTACATGCCAATCTAGTTATCCACCTCTCCCCATATCCATGCTTTTCTTTTATCGTAATTTCACTTGGGTACGCCAAGATAGTCAGGTTATACTCTATATCAGAGCAAATTTCCTTTTTTTATTCAAGATATTTAATTTAATACTTTGAAAAATTAAAGCATGATTCCCCATAGAGATATGTACATAAAGGGGATCTTTGGATAATAATGCTGTTCGGACCTAAAGTTTACCTATACACGGATTAAGCATAAAGCCATAATATTTTATTATGCCATTGAAGGGGGGGGAGATAATACCGATTTAAGAGTAGTTCACTACTGCAATAAAAAAAAGAGAATTCTAGTTAACGGTTCCAATTTATTCTGAATTTTGCAGCCTGTGAATAGAAATCCACTTTTTCTTCTTTTTCATCTCAATAGAAAGAAATGGGAAGTTTTATTGTGTTAACAATGTATGTTTTAAGATAGAATCTATCGAGGAGAATAATAGAAACTGGATCAAAAAAAGCAGGAATAGATTTTTTGAAAAAGATTGGAAAAAAGTAAGTAGAATTATATTCAAAATAAAAGGGGCTTTTCGTAAGAAAACGTGGATGAATACTTGCTGTTTTCTAGATTTTTGATCGGATTTTTTGGCGGCATGGCCAAGCGGTAAGGCAGGGGACTGCAAATCCTTTATCCCCAGTTCAAATCTGGGTGCCGCCTGATCAATAAAATACTTAGGTTTTTTTTATAGTGCTGATCGAATTCGATAAATTTTTACTTCGCATAAGTTCGGGCAAGAGAGTAACTGGGCCTGCCGATACTGGGTTTAGAGAAACCATACCATAGTTCTATCCTCAAACTAGGGTTAGGGTTTGTTTTGACGGTAGTGGCCAAAATGGTTATCAATAGGGGTGAGGTAGTGTTTCCTTATTCTTTTATTATATGAATTTGAATTGGTTCTTAATTGAGATTCGATTTGATAATTTTAAAATACGAGGATAAGATGTCAGAAATCTTGGTATCCAAAGAAAGGTCCCTAAGGGGCATTCTTTTTTTTTTTCAATCTAAGATTCAAGAAGGGACTCCACGAAAGAATATCAAGACTTACTAATTATTATACATTTTTTTATCGTACATCTTATGTTACCTACATACACTAAAGTAAGGACTACTTAATTCTAACGAGAATCAGATTAAATAGGTCGATCAAAAATCAATTTAGGAGTTGTATTATGGATAAAATCTCTTCATTCTTTCATAGAATGATACAAAGCAAGGCTGCAGGGTTTAGGTCAAAAATAAACATTAGGTAAGGTAGGTATCCAATAAATATTTATCTATCGATAATTTTATGGTATATTCGGGCGTCCTTTGCTTAAAAAAAAAAAAAAGAGTAACAAAAGGAATAAAAAATCTTCCTATTCCCGCTTCTTCTATTCAGGACATCATTCCCGTACTCTTTCTTTTTTAAGGAAAAAAGGGCTATAGTATCTCGTATTTTTAATGCTCTCTAATTCTACCAGAATTCCTATAAGAATTTGTTAGGAGTAAATTCCTTGAACTGATTGATCCATGGCCTTAGGGCGGAATCCCTTTTTGACTCTGTACCCTTGATTCCACTATGATTATTGATCAATAGTAGAATAATCCCTTCATAGAAATAGGAGACATAATTTAGATGGATATAGTAAGTCTCGCTTGGGCTGCTTTAATGGTAGTCTTTACATTTTCTCTTTCACTAGTAGTATGGGGAAGGAGTGGACTCTAGGGATACTACTAATTGATTAAGTAATCAAATTGTTGTATCAATTCTTTTCTTTAATGGATCATTTTGCATTAATCATTTTGTCAAACGTTATTCTTTAATCTTTTTCTTTAGTTTTGTTTCACTCCTGTAAGAAACTCTTGTATTGTAAGTTGTAATGTAAGAAAGAGCCATTATACCAATTCAGAATTTCTACTAGAAATGACGAATGGTTAAAAAAAGTTCTATACATAAGAAAATTAGACTTTCTTCCACGGAACTATTCACGGCATATCACACATTTTCCATTTCCTTTTACTTTTTACTATAGTCTATTCTTCATATTATTTTTCTTTCCTTCCATGGATTCTTTGGTCAAGAATTGTCTTAGATTTTTTTATTTTGACCTGATTGAAATTAAGTGGATGCAATGAAAAAAGAAATTGAATTAGACTACTTAACTATTTCAATCTACTAATCTATTCTATGTAGATTCAAAGATAATATAATAGAAAGAATCTAAAGTGTCGTAGAAAAAACTATATGTAGTTCTTTCTACCACACTTTAAGATTCCAACCAGATCCTTTCATTTAAGACTTGGATTTTTTTTATTTAATCCCTTTTTAATTTCTTCAATGATTAATTGGAATTCCAATTAATTATTTTGGCTGACTGTTTTTACATAAATAATAAGTAAAAAAGAAGTAGGAACTAGAATGAACAGTGCAGTAGCAATAAATGCGAGAATATTGACTTCCATAACCTCTTTATTTTTTATTTTCACAATAACTCGGGATGTAATCCCATGGAGAGGAAAAAGGGGTATCTTGTAAATTCAAGGGTAGGGCTTGCATTCTGATAATACTGAATCAATTCAATATTATGAATATCGGATCTATCAAATCAATTCATGGATGAGAGTTATATTTCACGGATGAGAGTTATATAGTATAACATAGGAAGATCCTCTATCCACACTAAGACCAAAATGGGTTTTTTGATTGGATTAGGAATTCCCTCTTTTTTAATCCTTTTCTACTTTTTCTTTTCTATATCTCTAACCCACGAGCTTTCTTAATCTTATACTTTCTTAATCTTATACAATTTCCCTTCCTTTTTCTTATAGTTATACATACAATTATGTATGTATTATATGACCAACTTTCACTTTCTATGGGTCACATAGACATCCAAATAAGCAGTAGAAGTGAGATGGGGAAAAGAGGTCTGAAATAAAAAGGGAATACGATTTATGTATGGATTCCGGTAAAATACCGGTACTCTATTCCATAAGAGTGGAATAGGAAATTAAGATGAGGATGGTATCATCATAAAGAAAGATAGAGTAATATAATATCCTAAATTCTACTAATCCACATATCGTATGTGTGTCTTTCTTTATCGATTGGGAGTAGTGAAAAAAAAATTCCTATATGCCCTCCCTCCCTCTTTAATGAGAGATGCAAAATAAAAAAGTGAAGTAAGGGTGCCCTGTGGGTATTTGATCTTGCTCCCTGCCCCTTTTTTTCATGGAAAAAGGAAATATCAATTTCTCCATTCATTGAACCCTAGTTCGGGACTGACGGGGCTCGAACCCGCAGCTTCCGCCTTGACAGGGCGGTGCTCTGACCAATTGAACTACAATCCCCGCGGGGTGTATGGCATACCCATTCTTAAATAGAACCATAAGAAGATTCGATTCGTCTTTCGTACTCTAAGAAATAGACGAATCATATACTACATACCCACATATTATATTATACGTGGGTATAGTGAGAGTGACATAACTAGTATGTCGTGATTTTTTATCACTAAAAATGGATAATAATCCAGCCTTCAATAAGAAAAACTCTTTTGTTTGTAAGAAAGGAATGAGAGAGATATGGATTAGAAAAAAAAATTTCCCTTTTTTCTTTATCTTTTATTTCTATAGATCAGACATTTTATTTTATGGAAGAAAAACAAAAGGATTTAGTTCATACTCACGAAGCCCTAGATTTTTGGTTTGGGCCGAGCTGGATTTGAACCAGCGTAGACATTGTCAACGAATTTACAGTCCGTCCCCATTAACCACTCGGGCATCGACCCAGGAAGAATTTATTCTAGGGTTTTTGCTAATCTATGATTAACCTCCTTTCATAATACTCCCTACCCCCAGGGGAAGTCGAATCCCCGCTGCCTCCTTGAAAGAGAGATGTCCTGAACCACTAGACGATAGGGGCATCACTAGACGATAGGGCCATATACAACCGCTCGTGATTATACTATAATCATAGTATGAGCAGTTTTTTGGAATTGTCAATATACTCGAAAAGTATAAATAGATCCAAAGCAAAGAGTTTTTCCAACTTTTCTGTTATGTTTTCATCTAGGATTTTTTTTAGTTGATCGTTATAGATTAATTCTCCGTGCTTCATTTAGTGTTCATACCAAAAATGCATCCATCCCGCACTAAGTCATAAAATTCTCTAAAAATATAGAGAAAGTTTCAAAAACAAAGAAAAAAAGTGAATCAATTTAGTAGAAAAGTACTCTATCAGATTCGAACCAACGACTTACGTCTTAGCACGAGATTACTCTACCACTAATTTAAAAAGCCCTTTATCGGATTTGAACCGATGACTTATGCCTTACCATGGCATTACTCTACCACTGAGTTAAAAGGGCTTTTTATTTAATTCAAAAATTAGCCACTTGGATTTCCCATTATGGGTCTACTGCATAATGTACATATTATATATATAATATATAGAGATAGAGAGAGAGACATTATGTAGAGATTGTATATGTATATATCGATATCTTGAGAGCTCAAAATAAAATTAATAAAAAAAAACATACCCTACATAACATATCCAACTCTTCTTGGTTCAGGGTTTTCCGTTTCCGAAGACTAGTAAAATAGGCGGATTCTGGAACCCCAAGGATTCAACGGTATATGGATATGGAAAATATAAGATTTCCGATCCTAGCGGGAAAAGGCGGGGAACAGATACCCAATAGGATATAGGATCCTTGGGAGGAACTTTTGGTAATGGCCTTGATCCTCTATGCTATTTTTTATGTGTTCTTAGTTCTATTGAACTTTTTGCATTCTTTTAAACAAGAATCTAATAAACTAGAATTGAGTCAGTGGAAAAAAGGAGAGAGAGGAAAGTGTTAAATGGAGAGAGTCGACTAATCAGAGACTTTTAGGATCTTCTTTACATCAGGTAAATCTGTCGGCCCTGTCCGTTTTTTTCTTTAAGTTACGACTCTTTGCTGCTTACTTCTATCAAGCCATAGGGAAAGTCTATGATGAATTTGGAAAACTCATCTCACTCTTACTCTATGGCTCGGACTTAATGGGGGAAGAAAACATCTTCCATAATTTCTTTTTTGTTCAATTCTGGACAAAAAAGAAAAGGAAAAAAGGAATTTATAGGGACAGTGTTACCCCCTATATCCCCTAGTTTATATTGTAGGAATAATAAAACAATTTAGCAGTCTGACACACTTACGTCCTTGCAAAGTAAATAATTATTATTGTAGTCGTAACCGTAGAATAGGATCCTAATCAAAATAAATACATTTGGTTCAGGCGCTATTAGCATGGTAAGAAAAGATTTTTTTTACAGACCAGAGGGGCTATCTAAATCCTAAAGTAAAGGCGAGCGATCGAAGTAGAAGTACCAACGGCTCAGTGTCATGAACCTTCTCCATCTGATTCAATAAGGGGGAATTAGCCTTCTTGTCAAATGGCTATCCTTGACAAAGGGTACCATTTATACCATAATCTACAATGTAGCGGGTATAGTTTAGTGGTAAAAGTGTGATTCGTTCTATTAATAACTGAATTTGAAATGATATACTTAAGGCATCCTTAAGTTTTTTATTTTTATATTCCGATGAAAACTTTAGTTCTTATAAAGGATTAAATCCTTTTCCTCTCAATAGCATATTGAGGAAGAATATACATTCTGGCGATTTGTATCCAAAGACTAATTTAAATTGCATCCAAAATAAAAATAGGATTATGAGTACAGAGTCGCGAAGCATAATTTTGCATTGGATTAAGTATTCCAATTTTGAAAATATGAGTAAAGGATCTATGGATGAAGATACAAAAAAGTTGATTTCCAATCGTAACTAAATCTTCTTAAAATAAGGAATAAGGAAGCCAAATAGCTAAAAAACGATAGTTTTGGTTTACTAGAACCATCCGCATATTGTTTCAGCTCGGTGGAAACCCAATTCTTTTCCTCAGGATCTCTTGAATGAAATTAGGGAACGAAGTAAGTAGATTAGATGAATTTAGATAGAATTTCTATCTCCTACTCTATAAGGATCATCTAGAAAGCGGAGAGCTTTGGTTCCATTCAAATAGAAAAGCTGACATAGATGTAAGTGGTGAGAATATCCATAAAGGAGCCGAATGAAATCAAAATTTCATGTTCGGTTTTGAATTAGAGACGTTAAAAATAATCAACCAACGTCGACTATAACCCCTAGCCTTCCAAGCTAACGATGCGGGTTCGATTCCCGCTACCCGCTCCATTCTGTATAAAAGGAGTATTCTATTTGTCTAGACATGTTAGAGGCTTGTATTCAAGCCTTTTTTGTCCACCAGTTTCTGGTACTCCAGAGCGGAGTAGAGCAGTTTGGTAGCTCACGAGGCTCATAACCTTGAGGTCACGGGTTCGATTCCCGTCTCCGCACTTAGCAGTCTGTATAAAAGGACTATTCTATTTCTCTAGATATGTATGGTAGAGGGGCGTATCCAACCCTTTTTTATTCATTAGTTCCCGGCCCTAGAGGGCAAAATTGAGCAGTTTGCGAAGTCACTTGCCTTCAAAAAAAGAAGGCGCAAGGCCTCTCCCTACCCTGCAGAAAATAAAAATGAAACGAAAGGGACAGTCTACCTCTCCCTTCCCTTTAAAAAAAGTTTGCCCGTTGTTTGTCTCAGTTAATACCCAATTTTTGGAGCTCTGTTGGCGAGTTCTATTTCTGCCTCTGGAGCGCCCTCTTTTTTTGAGTGGGATGCAAAGGAAGGGTAAGATAGTAAGGGATACGGCACTAGACTAACACCTAATTAATACTTAATTTAATATAAGTAGTTAAACAGTTAACTAGACTAAACTTTTTATCATAGTACTTTGATAAATTAAGCGGGCGAGCGGCGGGAATCGAACCCGTATCTTCTCCTTGGCAAGGAGATATTTTACCATTGAACTACGCTCGCTACGGTATATATTTTATAGCGTATATCCGCCTGGGTCGACCTTCTATGTCTGGGTCGACCGTTTCATTTCATTTTCTATTATATTAGAGTTTTCCTTTTTTTATTATCTGTCAATGAATATTCTAATGGGAATGGAATTTCATAATACTGAAAGAGAAGAGCTAGCAATTCGGAACGCAAATTGCGTTTTAATACGTCTCACTATTCTAATTTTTTAGAAGAAATGGCCTTTATTATTTCTTTTTTATGGGGTTAATAAATATTAACCAAATTTCATTTAAGAAATGAGAGAATTCAGAATAGCTACGAGAAAGACTAGTCCAATCCATAATGATGTACCGGAAAATACAACATTTTTATTATTTGACCAACCATCAGGAGAAGCAAATACAAGGGGTACACTAATTACTAAGACTGAGGAAGTCGCAATTAATGCAAAAACAGCTAATTGGAAAGCAATAGTCATATTTCTAATCCTCCAAGCTACCATCAAATAAAGTTGACTACATATTTGATCCCTCACTTAAACCAAAATTGTAAAAAAATACAAGAAGTAGGAGGGGTTTAATCATGAATCCATTGATTCTTCTCTTTAATTCAAATTTATTACTTAAACCGCTTTTTTATTTGGATATGGGGGTGAGAAGAGATTATTTACTCTTTATTTCACAAGCGGGTATAGCGGATCCTGTATCCGTGTATACAGTATACAGAGATATATCGAAAAGGAACTTGTATCTGATATCTTTCTAGAGGCTAATAAATCTTTTTATTTTTTATATGGCTATGTTCTATTTGTAGGAGTAAAATAAGGATTAGGCTGTGGAGAGATGGCTGAGTGGTTGATAGCTCCGGTCTTGAAAACCGGTATAGTTCTAGGAACTATCGAGGGTTCGAATCCCTCTCTCTCCTTTTGCTTATTGAATACGTTTGTTTCTTTCATTTTTATTTATTTTTTTTTTCTGTCCCTTATCTTTCTTTCATAAAAAGGAATGAATGGCTCGGCTAGATGGAATAACCGAGCCAGAACAGAAAAAAAGTAGAACAGGTATAAATAAGAAAATCTTAGTTAAGAGGGTTCATGTAAAGAACAGGTTCCAAATCACGATCGATTCCCTTTTCAAAACCTGCTGCAGCAGCTCGGGCTCTTCCTGCATGCCATAAATGGCCCACAAAAAAGAAGAATCCTAGAACAAAATGAGAAGTTGATAACCAACTTCTAGGAGAGACATAATTAACTGCATTGATCTCGGTAGCTACGCCACCCACGGAATTTAAAGAGCCTAAAGGAGCGTGGGTCATATATTCTGCTGAGCGTCGTTCTTGCCAAGGTTGTATGTCTTTTTTCAACCTACTCAAGTCCAAACCGTTGGGGCCCCTTAGAGGTTCTAACCATGGAGCACGAAGGTCCCAAAAACGCATAGTTTCCCCTCCAAAGATAACCTCCCCAGTTGGGGAACGCATTAGATATTTACCTAAACCTGTGGGTCCTTGAGCGGATCCCACATTAGCTCCAAGACGCTGGTCTCTAACTAGAAAAGTAAATGCTTGAGCTTGAGAAGCTTCTGGCCCGGTGGGTCCATAAAACTCACTCGGATAAGCTGTATTATTGAACCATACAAAACAACAAGCGATAAAACCAAAGACAGATAAAGCAGCTAAACTATAAGACAAGTAAGCTTCTCCAGACCATACAAATGCACGGCGAGCCCATGCGAAGGGTTTGGTTAAAATATGCCAAATTCCGCCAAATACACAAATAAAACCCAACCATACATGCCCACCAATTATATCTTCTAAATCATCTACACTAACAATCCACCCTTCTCCACCAAAAGGAGATTTTAGTAAATAACCAAATATAACACTGGGACTAAGGGTCAAATTGGTAATTTTTCTTACATCTCCCCCCCCAGGGGCCCAGGTATCATATACACCGCCAAAATAAAGAGCCTTGAGTACTAGAAGAAAAGCACCTAGACCTAACAAAATTAAGTGAATACCCAAAATTGTAGTCATTTTATTTCTATCTTTCCAGACATAACCAAAGAATGGAAAAGATTCCTCAAGAGTCTCGGGTCCCAGAAGCGCGTGATAAATGCCACCGAAGCCTAAGACTGCGGAGGAAATTAGGTGAAGTACGCCAGATACAAAGTACGGAAAAGTATCTAGAACTTCCCCCCCTGGCCCTACTCCCCAACCTAGAGTAGCTAAGTGTGGAAGTAAAATCAACCCTTGTTCATACATGGGCTTTTCTGGTACGAAATGGGCCACTTCAAATAGGTTCATTGCTCCGGCCCAGAATACGATTAATCCGGCATGAGCTACATGAGCTCCAAGCAGTTTACCGGACAAATTGATAAGTCTGGCATTCCCAGCCCACCAAGCAAAGCCGGTGGTTTCTTGGTCACGACCAGCTAAAACGAAAGTTCCATTAAAGAGCGTTTCCACGTGGTAGAACCTCCTCAGGGAATATAAGATTTTCATGAGGCTGATCCTGAGCTGCCATCCACGCACGAATACCCTCGTTTAAAAGAATATTTTTGGTGTAGAAAGTCTCAAATTCAGGATCTTCCGCTGCACGGATTTCCTGGGAAACAAAGTCATAGGCACGTAAGTTCAGAGCCAAGCCAACTACGCCAATAGCACTCATCCATAAACCGGTGACGGGTACAAATAGCATAAAGAAATGTAACCAACGTTTATTGGAAAAAGCAACACCAAAGATTTGGGACCAAAAGCGGTTAGCAGTGACCATTGAATAAGTTTCTTCAGCTTGAGTTGGGTTAAAAGCACGGAAGGTATTTGCACCATCACCGTCCTCAAATAGAGTGTTTTCTACGGTCGCTCCATGAATAGCGCATAGCAGAGCCGCACCTAATACTCCGGCAACTCCCATCATATGAAATGGGTTCAACGTCCAATTATGAAATCCTTGGAAGAAAAGGATGAATCGAAATATCGCTGCTACGCCAAAACTCGGCGCAAAGAACCAACCAGATTGCCCCAGTGGATAAATAAGGAATACAGAAACAAAAACAGCAATTGGACCAGAGAATGAGATTGCATTATAAGGCCGCAATTGAACAGACCGAGCAAGTTCAAATTGGCGTAACATGAAACCTATTAGTGCAAAAGCCCCGTGGAGAGCTACAAAAGTCCATAGACCGCCTAATTGACACCAACGAGTAAAATCTCCTTGTGCTTCGGGCCCCCATAGTAGCAACAAAGAGTGTGCTAAACTATTGGCAGGGGTAGAAACTGCTGCGGTTAAGAAATTACAACCTTCCAAATAGGAACTAGCCAATCCATGGGTATACCAAGAAGTTACAAAAGTTGTCCCTGTAAACCAACCCCCTAAAGCGAAATAAGCACAAGGAAAGAGCAATAGGCCAGACCATCCTACAAAAACGAAACGGTCCCTTCGTAACCAGTCATCCATAGTATCAAATAGATCATTTTCTTCTTTAGGAATTCTACCAAGGGCTATAGTCATAGTGATCCTCCTATTCAATTACTTCAACCATTTCCGAGCACCTCATATCACTTTCCAAGGCATATGATAGTTTTATTATCTGTGGACGATTTCTTTCTCGTTCAATGCCCTTTTTCAATGGTCTCGAAGAGAGAAATTTCCCATTTTTATCTATGGAGTCACAGTCACAACCGAGGTCGTGGTAAATCCATGAATTTGATTCGATTTGTTTTTCTTATACTATTTATTTGTTTTTCTTATACTATAGAAATAGAAATAAATTGTTTTTCTTATACTATAGAAAGAAATAAACCTTTGAATTCAGCATTATTCCAAGACTCCTATTTCAAAGTCTATCTTTTAAGGGAAAAATGCAAATAAAAGTAACCCTTCTTTTCCCATTCCCTCTCTATTGCATGGGTGGAAGAACTAAAATAATAGAGGATTCTGAAAAAAAAAAATGGACCTTCGAAATCCAATTTTATGTGTAGCGCAAAGGAGTTGCGATTTCTTCTTATTCCTATAGAACATCTAGTAACAAGAATATGAAATCGTAAATAGCGAAAAATTCTTGTCTTGCGCGGTCTAAGTCTAAGGAAATAAAAAAAATTCGCTTATACAATTTCATCTACATAATTTATATATCAGAATAGCGGATAGAGGCATCATTAAAGGAGTCAGGTCTACTTACTTTATGCTTCTTTCCAATTTTATGGTGGATTTGATAAGAACCCTTTTTGCTTTCTTGATAAATAATCGACAAAAAAAGCGTTTTTTTTATATAACCTGCTTGTTTTATTATAATTATAACAAGTCCTATATGGAAATGCCCGCTAAAGAGAAAATCTATTTGATTGTCTCTCGGCCAATATCGATTTTTAGAAAGAAAAAACAAGAATTTTCTTCTTTTTTTATTAACATTAAGAAAAAAGAATATAATTAAAATGGAATTGGCAATATAATTTTTATAGACTTTTGAAAGAAAAAAAAGGGGTTTTTTGCAACCGTTATTTCTTATTTCTTGCCTATATCATATCACGGAAACCTTTCGCTTTGGAACGTGGAGAGATGGCTGAGTGGACTAAAGCGGCGGATTGCTAATCCGTTGTACAATTTTTTTGTACCGAGGGTTCGAATCCCTCTCTTTCCGCTCCCTTGGATCATTTGGGACTTTCGAATTGGAAAGAATTCTGACCCCCGGATTTTCTCATAGATAAATGTACGAAACAAATCCAATAAGAAAAAAAAAAACTGAATTTTTACTCCTCGCGTCCAGGATTCCGTCCTGGGTCATTAGATAAGAATCCAAAGATAAAGAGTGAAACAAAGAATATCACTACTGTATAAACAAAAAGTTTGAGAGTAAGCATTACATAATCTCCAAGATTTTTTTTTAAGGAATAGATTACCAGTTTTTCCTTACCACACGGATCCACTAGGATGGTTTTTTTTTATACCTAAAAATGCAAAAAAGAATTCTTGAAAAAAATTGCAAGAATTCTTTTATAATAAGCACTCTTATCAATAGCAAAAATAGGGTTAGGTGGTTAGGTATTGTGTAGGTACCTTTAGGTACCTGCTCAACCTAGGTGCAGGGGAGTAGAAAGGCTGATCCAAATTTATTGCTGTAGCTACCCATTCAATGTAGAAGAATTTAAATTTTAGAATCGAAGGTTCATAATATAAAAATATAAAACTTCTCGGCTTTTACCCATTTTAAAATTTTTTTGGAATGAACACATCATTCAATTTGGCATACAGAGTACTAAAGATTTCATCGAAAACTTACAGCAGCTTGCCAAACAAAGGCTAATAGAAAAAAGAATAGAGGTATAACAGGCATAATATCCACGATTGGATTGAAAATAGCATAAGCTTCGGGTAATTTGGCAAAGAAAAAACTAGTAGGATAAAGAACAGAATTAAAACAGATACAGGTTAAACTAAGTATATTAGGCATAACAAGCATTTCATTCTTGTAGAGTAAATAATTGGATTTTTCTTGAGTTATTTTTTTAAGGGAAAGAAGGAAAAGGCAGATTCAAAATCTTTTTTCTTCGGACTTTCCCAAACACAAAATACCTCCTTGTATTCGCACTCTCAAATGAGAGTGGAATAAATTCGACTTTCATATAATATCTTAATAGAATTCCATGTAATGATCAATGCATTTTTTTGATTCTATATTATCCGCATGTGTAGAATACTAGCAAGAGAATATCCCTCCTTTTTTATGTAATTGAAATGGTATTGACGAATAACAAATAAACATACTAGTGTTTATTAGTGTCGCATAAAACCCGAAATGGGGCGTGGCCAAGTGGTAAGGCAGCGGGTTTTGGTCCCGTTACTCGGAGGTTCGAATCCTTCCGTCCCAGATTGTTTCTGATGAAACAAACGGTGAAATCATATAGTATTCCGTACGAGACAAAAGTTTATTAAAGAGAATAATGATATCTTATTCTTTCTCAGAAAACATAATAAAGTCTTAAGTCCAGTCAAATTGACTATCTTTATTTTCATGAAAAAATGGGATCTATCAAGCACATTCAGGATATGCCTCTACTATAAAATCACTTAGTCATATTTTTTTCTTCCTTTTGGTATTCGAGTTGAAGAAGTACGAGAATTCTATAACTACCAAAAACTTTCAATCTTTTCATTGGAATAGTTTATTTAGTTATTATAGTTAATTGTTTTTGGTACTGAAAAAATATATTACTACTAGAATTCTAATTCTAGTAATTAAATTAATTAAACTTTTTTGGAGGTTGATAGTTTATTTATTGAGGAAGAGTCAATCCTTCTTTTCTCACTTCAAGATTGATCATCTCGAGCCATCCGTTGAGGGTGGAAATTTAAGAATAAATAAGTTTTAAGCAAACTTGTTTAGTCGTCTTTTTCAAACTATGTTTCATTCATATGATAGAATTTTAATATGGGTTTAAATAAATTGGATCTTGGCGGAGGCTTCCCGGATAAATACTTACTTTCTTTTATCCATATTGCTCCATAGATAGCAAGTTTTAATTAGTATAAAAAAACTAAACCAATGACTATTCATGATTCCATCCATATTGGATCAATTCTCTATACCACTTTGCAATGAAAAGAGGAATGTTTGTTATGGTAAAACTTCGTTTAAAACGATGTGGTAGAAAGCAACGTGCGACTTGAAGGACATGATCGATTGTGGATTTTGCTATCCATCATTTTCCATAGTAATGAAAATGCTCTTGGCTCGACATAGCCTGTTCTATTCGTTCCGAACCAAATTTGCGCTGGGTTTAAGTAACATAGTACACGATGGAGCTCGAGAGGACAGAATTTTTTTTATCAAGGGAAAGAATCTAGGGTTAGTGAAAACTAATAAATTAGGCCAACTTTGTCAGTCTATCCTTAATATAGAAATAAATCGAAAGGTTAAAATAAGAAGAAAGTCCAATAAAAGTATATCAGAATCAATCCCTCTTATTAGATTTCTATAGAAGAGATAAATGCTTTATCGAAGGAAATAAGAAAAAAGGGTATGTTGCTACTCTTTTGAAAGAAAAAAATAGGAATTCCCGAAGTAATGTCTAAACCCAAGGATTTCACAAATCAAAGATAAAGGATTCCAGAACAAGTAAACACAATTTTCAATTGTCTCAACAACAGAGTTGGATTAGAATAAGGAATAAAAGTCAATTCGTTCGAAATGAGACAAAGAAAAGAGTTTAAAGACGACTCAAAAATTTTGGAAGGATTTTGCCTTCGAAGTTTGTCAGGCAAAATTAGCCCACTTGAGTCATGAGTATAAATGAAATTTGTTTTTTCTGTAAGGAAATTAATGCACGTCATAGTCTAATTTCTATTATTATCGACAGAAATTCGAATCATTTTCTCGAGCCGTATGAGGAGAAAACCTCATATACGTTTCTAGGGGGGGGCGTTGTTTATCTACATCTATCCCAATAAGCTGTCTATCGAATCGTTGCAATTGATGTTCGATCTCGAAGAGAAGGAAGAGATCTTCAAAAAGTAGGTTTTTATGATCCGATAAAGAATCAAACTTGTTTAAATGTTCCAGCTATTCTCTATTTCCTTGAAAAGGGTGCTCAACCAACAAGAACTGTTTATGATATTTTAAGGAAGGCAGAATTCTTTAAAGAAAAAGAAAGAACTTTGAGTTAATTGAAGAACTAAATGAATCAAAAAATAGGATAGGAGAAGATTATTAGTATTCCTAGTTGTCTAATTATTTAGACACAATTTACCTCTTTTTTAATCCTATTTGGATTTATATTATATCGTGCCAATCCAACATAAGCCCCTATTTTATTTACTTTTTCTATCTAATTTGTTTTCTTACCATTGTATTTCCATTGACAAAGGTCTATTGAACAAATAGAATTTGTAGATAGATGGGTCTCTTTATCCTCACTCCATATTCAATTTTTCCGCCTACACTTCGCTCAAATGATAAGGGTGTTCCTCTTGCATGTATTCTCATACAATATAATATATATTTTTTATAATATATATTTTTTGTTAATAAAAATCGCTAAAAATAAGGAGAATTTGGCCATCGTGATTAGGGTCGCTCTTTTTTTAACTTTACTTTAGTGGAATTTCACCGGACCTGTTCGTTTTGGCATTTGAGTGTTTTTCATGGTCGATAAAAAAAATCTTTTGATGTCTTGCTAGTTCAATGTTTTGACAGAAGCGCGCGGTGTAATTCCATTGATTTTTGGATTTCGATCGTATCTAAGATCCTTTTTTTATCTGGGTTGCTAACTCAATGGTAGAGTACTCGGCTTTTAAGTGCGACTATGATCTTTTACACATTTGGATGAAACAACAAATTCGTCCAGACTCTTGGTAGAGTCTAGAAGACCACGACTGATCCTCAAAGGTAATGAATGGAAAAAATAGCATGTCGTAATAAAATCAATCTTTTTTGAATGGAATCCAAAATTACGATTTTCTGGGTCTAATGAATAAATGGATAGAGCCTGGCTCCAATTCTGGTAAAATAAAAAGCAACGAGCTGAACTTCCTAATTGGAATGATTCCCCGCTCTAATTAGACGTTAAAAATAGATTAGTGCCGGATGCGGGGAAAGGTTGGGTTTTCCTATGAGTGGACCCTTTATTTTTTCTTTTTTTTTTTAGAAATCCTAATTATTCTTGATTATGGATTGAATAAGGGATGTTATGGATTGAATGTGTAAAAGAAGCAGTATATTGATAAAGAGGCTGTATTCCAAAGTCAAAAGAGCGATTGGCCTGCAAAAATAAAAAACTTGTTCTGTTCTTTTTTTTTAATTAGAACAAACATAAACTAATTGGGTAGAAAAGGAGCAGAAAAAGATCTGTGGATTAGACTCCCTTTCTTTCCAGGGTTTGTATTAAAAATGCAACACCCTGTTCTGACCATATTGCACTATGTATCATCATTCGATAAACCGAGAAATGCTTCTTCTCTCTGATTCAAGTAGAAATACAAATGGAAAAATTCGAAGGGTATTCAGAAAAACATAAATCTCGTCAACAATACTTTGTCTACCCACTTCTCTTTCAGGAATATATTTATGCATTTGCCCACCATTATGGATTAAATGGTTCTGAACCTGTGGAAATAGTTGTTAGTTGTAATAACAAGAAATTTAGTTCACTACTTGTGAAACGTTTAATTATTCGAATGTATCAGCAGAATTTTTTGGATAACTCGGTTAATCATCCTAACCAAGATCGATTATTGGATTACAAAAATTATTTTTATTCTGAGTTTTATTCTCAGATTCTATCTGAAGGGTTTGCGATCGTTGTGGAAATCCCATTCTCGCTACGGGAATTTTTTTGTCTGAAAGAAAAAGAAATACCAAAGTTTCAGAATTTACGCTCTATTCATTCAATATTTCCCTTTTTAGAAGACAAATTTTTGCATTTGGATTATCTATCACATATAGAAATACCCTATCCTATCCATTTGGAAATCCTGGTTCAACTCCTTCAATACCGTATCCAAGATGTTCCATCTTTGCATTTATTGCGATTCTTTCTCAACTATTATTCGAATTGGAATAGTTTTATTACTTCAATGAAATCCATTTTTTTTTTTCAAAAAGAAAATAAAAGACTATTTCAATTCCTATATAACTCTTATGTATCAGAATATGAATTTTTTTTGTTGTTTCTTCGTAAACAATCTTCTTGCTTACCATTAGCATCTTCTGGAACTTTTCTGGAACGAATCCACTTTTCTAGGAAGATGGAACATTTTGGGATAATGTACCCTGGTTTTTCTCGGAAAACCCTATGGTTCTTTATGGATCCTCTTATGCATTATGTTCGATATCAAGGAAAGGCAATTCTTGCATCAAAAGGCACTTTTTTTTTGAAGAAGAAATGGAAATGCTACCTTATCAATTTCTGGCAATATTATTTCTGTTTTTGGACTCAGCCGCGAAGAATCCATATAAACCAATTAGCAAACTCTTGCTTCGATTTTATGGGGTACCTTTCAAGTGTACAAAAAAGTTCTTTGTTAGTAAGGAATCAAATGCTGGAGAATTCATTTCTAATAGATACTCGAATGAAAAAATTCGATACCATAGTCCCCGCTACTCTCCTCATAGGATACTTATCAAAAGCTCAATTTTGTACTGGATCGGGGCATCCTATTAGTAAACCCATTTGGACAGATTTATCAGATTGGGATATTCTTGATCGATTTGGTCGGATATGTAGAAATCTTTTTCATTATCATAGTGGATCTTCGAAAAAACGGACTTTGTATCGACTAAAGTATATACTTCGACTTTCATGTGCTAGAACTTTAGCTCGTAAACATAAAAGCACGGTACGAACTTTTATGCAACGATTGGGTTCGGCATTTTTAGAAGAATTTTTTATGGAAGAAGAGCAAGTTTTTTCTTTGATGTTCACCAAAACAACTCTTTTTTCTTTCTGTGGATCACACACTGAGCGTATTTGGTATTTGGATATTATACGTATCAATGACCTGGTCAACCCTCTTAATTAATCATTAGACGAAATTAAGAAACAGGAAAGGGTTGATAAATGATCAAGAAAAAACTTTTCTATTTTTCATTCTGAAATGTTCTTTTTATTATAATAAAGAGTAGGTGAATCAACTTACTAATTAAAAAAATTAGTAGAACTTCCTCTTTGGAATAGAAATTGGCTATTTCTACATAGGGAAAGTCGTGTGCAATGAAAAATGCAAGCACGATTTGGGGAGGGATTTTTCTCTATTGTAACAAGGAAGAATTATCTACTCCATCCGACTAGTTCCGGGTTCGAGTCCCGGGCAACCCATATAGAAAAGACCCATCAAAGTTTTTCACTTTGACTCACTTCATTTACAAATACAAAATTATTGGTTTGGTTAATTTAGTTATATGGATAGCTAATCTTTGGGCTGACTTGGTTGACATTGGTATATAGTCTATGTTATACTGTTAAATAACAAGCCTTCTATTATCTATATTCTAGTTAATACGTGTGCTTGGGAGTCCTTGCAATTTGAATAAACCAAGATCTTACCATGACTGCAATTTTAGAGAGACGCGAAAGTACAAGCCTGTGGGGTCGCTTCTGCAACTGGATAACTAGCACTGAAAATCGTCTTTACATCGGATGGTTCGGTGTTTTGATGATCCCTACCTTATTGACCGCAACTTCTGTATTTATTATCGCCTTCATCGCTGCCCCTCCAGTAGATATTGATGGTATTCGTGAGCCTGTTTCTGGTTCTTTACTTTATGGAAACAATATTATCTCTGGTGCTATTATCCCTACTTCTGCGGCGATCGGATTGCACTTTTACCCAATTTGGGAAGCTGCATCTGTTGATGAGTGGTTATACAATGGTGGTCCTTATGAGCTAATTGTTCTACACTTCTTACTTGGTGTAGCTTGTTATATGGGTCGTGAGTGGGAACTTAGTTTCCGTCTGGGTATGCGTCCTTGGATTGCTGTTGCATATTCAGCTCCTGTTGCAGCTGCTACTGCTGTTTTCTTGATTTACCCTATTGGTCAAGGAAGCTTTTCTGATGGTATGCCTTTAGGAATCTCTGGTACTTTCAACTTTATGATTGTATTCCAGGCAGAGCACAACATCCTTATGCATCCATTCCACATGTTAGGTGTAGCTGGTGTATTCGGCGGTTCCCTATTCAGTGCTATGCATGGTTCCTTGGTAACCTCTAGTTTGATCAGGGAAACTACTGAAAATGAATCCGCTAATGAGGGTTACAAATTTGGTCAAGAGGAAGAAACTTATAATATTGTGGCTGCTCATGGTTATTTTGGCCGATTAATCTTCCAATATGCTAGTTTCAACAACTCTCGTTCTTTACACTTCTTCTTGGCTGCTTGGCCTGTAGTAGGAATCTGGTTCACTGCTTTAGGTATTAGTACTATGGCTTTCAACCTAAATGGTTTCAATTTCAACCAATCTGTAGTTGATAGTCAAGGTCGCGTTATTAATACTTGGGCTGATATCATCAACCGTGCTAACCTTGGTATGGAAGTAATGCACGAACGTAATGCTCACAACTTCCCTCTAGACTTAGCTGCTGTTGAAGTTCCATCTATTAATGGATAAGGTTTTTCTGCTAACATATAAGAATTTTTGAAGACAGAAATACCCAATATCTTGTTCTAGCAAGATATTGGGTATTTCTGTCTTTATTTTGAATCTTTTTTTCTTCTTAATCTTTCTATTCAGAATTCAGTTAACGACGAGATTTAGTATCCTTTCTTGCATTTTCATAACTCGTGAAATGCCGAGTAGGCACGAATTCCCCCAATTTGCGACCTACCATAGGATTTGTTATGTAAATAGGTATATGTTCCTTTCCATTATGAATCGCGATTGTATGGCCAACCATTGTGGGTAGAATGCTAGATGCCCGGGACCACGTTACTATTGTTTCTTTCTCCTCCTTCATATTGACCTTTTCTATCTTTGCCAATAAATGATGAGCTACAAAAGGATTCGTTTTTTTTCGTGTCACAGCTGATTACTCCTTTTTTCCTTTTTAAAGAGTGGCATTCTATGTCCAATATCTCGATCGAAGTACGGAGGTCAGAATAAATAGAATAATGATCAATGGAAAAAAGAAAAAAATCCTTTAGCTGGATAAGGGGCGGATGTAGCCAAGTGGATCAAGGCAGTGGATTGTGAATCCACCATGCGCGGGTTCAATTCCCGTCGTTCGCCCATCGCATTATTGCAAATTCCAAAAATGCAATTTTCCATATTCCTAGTTACGTATTTACTTACGGCGACGAAGAATAAAACTATCGCTATATTTTTTCCTTTTCCTAGTTCTTCTTCCAAGCGCAGGATAACCCCAAGGGGTTGTGGGTTTTTTTCTACCAATGGGAGCTTTCCCTTCACCGCCCCCATGGGGGTGGTCCACAGGGTTCATAACTACCCCTCTTACTACGGGGCGTTTACCTAGCCAACACTTAGATCCGGCTCTACCCAAACTTTTTTGGTTCACCCCAACATTACCCACTTGTCCGACTGTTGCTAAGCAGTTTTGGGATACTAAACGGACCTCCCCAGATGGTAATCTTAAAGTGGCCGATTTACCCTCTTTTGCAATGAGTTTCGCTACAGCACCTGCTGCTCTAGCTAATTGCCCACCCCTTCCACGTGTGATTTCTATGTTATGCATGGCCGTGCCTAAGGGCATATCGGTTGAAGTAGATTCTTCTTTTCTCTCAAAAAACCCCTTCCCAAACTGTACAAGCTTCTTCCAAAGCATACGGCTTTCTAGATGTATATGACGATCTCTAGACAGATGGATCTTATATGAATCATATGATGAAGTACCACATGAGTGGATATATAGGAAAGGAATCCAAATCTGCCGAATCGCTCATGTTATGATCTTCTACATCCTAGGTCTCTGCGTTCCGTCATCTGGCTTATGTTCTTCATGTAGCATTCAGATCGAATGACTCTATGAAATTACGTCGATACTTCCACATATTATGGGTAACGTAGGAGACATCCCTATTTTCCCCCGGGGGTCTTAATTACCACTGCTTAGCTTTCAATTTGCCTCTGACCATCAAATTAAATGTGAATAACCCGTCCTCCTCTCTTTGAAACAAGGGGCGCTTCCGGTTCTGTGCGTGCTTCAAACAATTTTGTCTTCTCCATATTACCATATCTCTAGAGCCAATAATTTTCTATGAGGAACTACTGAACTCAATCACTTGCTGCCGTTACTCAACAGTTTTCTGTTGAGGTCTATCCCGTAGAGGTAGTCAAATTGGATCAGTGATCGATTTCTAGGTTTCGTCGTAAACCTAATTGGTTACTTCCAATTACGTAAATCAATAGTTCAAACCGCACTCAAAGGTAGGGCATTTCCCATTGATATAGGAACTTTTGTACCAGAAACAATAGTATCTCCAATGTATAGCCCCTCTGGGATGTAAAATATATCTCTTCTCACCATCCCCATAGTGTATGAGACAAATGTATGCATTTCGATTAGGGTCGTATTCTATGGTTACGATTCTACCAGATATGTCTTTTTGATTCCGTCGAAAATCTATTTTACGGTATAGGCGCTTATGACCTCCCCCTCTATGCCTTGCGGTAATGATTCCTCTGGAATTACGACCTTTACCACAACGGTGCCGTCCATGGATCAAATTATTTCGTGGATTGGATTTCACTTGCCTGTCTACGGTTCCCTTGCGTGTGCTCGGGATAGGTGTTTTGTATAAATGTTTCGCCGTATTATTAAGTATTCTCCTTTAGTTTTTTTCTCTATCTAGAAGTGGAATAGAATAACCCGGTTGAAGGGTAATGATCATACGTCTGTAATGCATTGTATGGCCCAGAATAGGTCCTATTCTTCTACCTTTTCCAGGTAGTCGATGGCTATTCACAGCTACCACCTTAACACCAAAGAAGAGTTCGACCCAATGCTTTATTTCTGTCTTAGTGAATCCCGATTCGACATTAAAAGTATATTGATTCTTTCCCAATAAACGAAGACTTTTTTCTGTAAATACTGCGTATTTGATTCCATCCATAAATCGACTTTCCCTCCTATGCTCTGAGTTCCAGTATCGATAAGAATTCGAGTTCTTATTGTTCTTATGTTATGGTATGAATATACCATACCAATTCGTTATGTATGGATGATGGATGAGATTCCATGGATAGAGAGCCAGTTCCAATAGACTTATGGAATGTTCCCGTTCGTGTGCATCCAGCAGGAATTGAACCCGCAAATTTACCAATTATGAGTTGGGCGCTTTAACCATTCAGCCATGGATGCTTAACAGGGATCATCGTACATCGTAAATAACCAATTTTCATATAGAAAGACATATCATAGAAAAATGAAATCGAAAATATTCCGAGATGGCAAATATTCGGAGATGACTATGAAAACACCTCTCTGGATCCTCGAATTGAAAGAGAGATTGAGAGGGATCAAGAATCCTAATTCTCGCTATTTGGAATGGATCCAATTCTATTGAGTCTGACTCATAGTGATCATTTCTCTTTAGCAAAGAATGACCTTGGTTATCAAAGGATTGAACAACCGGGATCCATTTACTTATGATACCTAGTTGGCATTGATAACAAGGATCTAATGAATTATGAGTTTAATAGATCCTCTTTAGCAGAAAGACGTATATTCCTTGCTCATTATCAGACAATCACTTATTCCCAAACCTCGTGTGGGACTAATCGTTTTCATTTACCATCTCATGGAAAACCCTTTTCGTTCCGCTTAGCCCTATCGGGTATTTTAGTGATAGGTTCTGTAGGAACTGGACGATCCTATTTGGTCAAATACCTAACGAAAAATTACGATTTTCCTTTCATTAAGGTACGAGGGCTTCTTATTCCACAAGAACGAAAGCACCTTTTCATTCTTTCATATACTAGGGGTTTTTACTTGGAAAAGACAATGTTCCATACTAAAGGATTCGGGTCCATAACCACGAGTTCCAGTGCACTAGATCTTGTAGCACTTAGCAACGAAGCCCTATCCATTAGTATTCCACATAAGAAATCCATTCTAGAAAAAAATACAATTAGATTAGCTCTTCATAGACAAACTTGGGGTTTGCGAGCCAAGGTAAGATCGGCTCGGGATCATGGGACCCTTTTCTATCAGATAGGAGGGGCTCTTGTACAAAATAGACTTACTAAGTAATAACCCCATAGAATCTATCTATATAAAGATAAAGAGGCAATCGTGTCAGGAAGCGGGTTTTTCTTTGGCCAAAAGGTACTTCGAACTTGGAACGAGCATGAAGAGATTAACGAGACTTCTTTCTCTTTTGAGTTTTTCTGGCGGACCTGCCGCGCAAGATCTTTGGTCTTCCCCTGGAACCGATGAAAAAAAGTGGATCGCTTCTTATGTACTCGCTCAGAATGATTCTTCTCTATCTATAGTTCATGGCCTATTAGAAGTAGAAGGTGCTCTGGTGCAATCCTTACCGACAGAAAAAGATTGCAGTCAGGTTGATAATAGTCGAGTGACATTACTTCGTCGGTCCGAACTAAGGAATCTGTTAGAAATGTTTTGAAATGGATATTGTTCTCTCTTTGATCAGGGATTGCTATATGAAAAGAAGTGGAGTTTGAAAAAGGGAACGGAATGCTCAAACCGGAACTGCTAGAGGAACGAATTTTCAATAGCATAACTTGGGCTCCTAGAATATGGCGCCCTTGGGACAATCTATTTGATTGCAGGGTTTTGTTCCGAAGCAAAGATATCCGCGGAGGCCGGTTCGTTCGTCCTATTCTGATATTCAGGACCAAGAGGTACTGGATTCTCTTTCGGATAGGCCCTGAAAGGAGAAGAAAGGCTGAAATGCCAACGGACCTCTGTCTATTCTCTAATTCACCCGATCCGATAGTACCCGTTTTTGGAACGTCCAGTGCCAAAGTCACTGAATGGGTAAGTCACCAATCCAATCCCTTTGACAAATCGGATGTCATATTAGATATCATATTCTATATATATAGAAATATCATAGATAGAAT
>NW_028260368.1:1907639-1912217 GCF_056163025.1 Triticum urartu | reverse complement strand
TAACAAGTGAATGGGAACATACTCTGGATCGGAATCCGAAGAAAGTACTACTTGATAATTTCTACAAATTGCAAGTCCTTATTATGATTCCTTTTATGGGCAAAAATCTCTAATGTTTTAGATTTTCCATTACTAATCCTTTATGTACTTTAGTGTTCCTAACCCTTCACTAACTTTTGGTGGATTCTTCTTATGGATTATTAAGTTATAGTAATAACTAGGAGTATTCTAGTAATGGAATTCCATATCGTGAATCCTTTATTCTTGGCCGCTTCAAGATATGATGACTAATTAAAAAATATCAACCTTGGGATAAAGAGTTTACACTGCTTATGTTTACTTCCACTTTTTTCTTGTACGTAGGAAATGAGATTTTTTCTTTTTACTACAAATTTATAAGCTGTTTTGTTTCACTCATATAGCTATCTAGTTTAACTTACCAACCCAAATACTAAATAAGAAAAGGAATATAAATAGTTAATGGATTTTATAGGAAAAAGATCTATTTTAACGAATCACACGTAGAGATATTGCTAGCACACAAAAAGTTAATGGTATTTCATAACTAATGGATTGAGCAGCAGCTCGTAGACCGCCTGAAAAAGAATATTTATTATTTGAGCTATATCCTGCCATAAGAAGACCAATAGGAGCTATACTTGAAATGGCAATCCATAAAAAAACACCAATACTAAGATCGGCTAAAACAAAATGATATCCCAAAGGGATAACTAAAAAACTTAATAAAACTGATATGACTGCTATAGAGGGTCCAATGCTAAATAAAGAAATATCTCCTCGGGATGGCAGAATATCTTCTTTAAAAAGTAGCTTAGTCCCATCTGCTATAGCTTGAAGCAGGCCCAGGGGGCCAGCATATTCAGGACCAATACGTTGTTGTATCGACGCAGATATTTCTCTTTCTAACCACACAATTACGAGTACCTCTATTGTTATTCCCAAAAGGAGGGTCAAAATGGGTAGAATCGATATCAGTCCATAGACTTCTTTTAATAATTCCAATTTCGAAAAAGAATTGATAGTTTCTACCTCTACCCTATCTATTATCATTTCAACGATCAACTTCCCCCATAATGATATCTATACTACCTAATATCGTCATGATATCAGCCAATTTCATTTTTTTAACTAGCTGAGGAAGAATTTGCAAATTAATAAACCCGGGTGGACGGATTTTCCATCTCCAGGGGAAAAGGCTATCATCTCCTACTAGATAAATCCCTAATTCACCTTTTGGGGCTTCTACTCTTACATAAAGCTCTTGTCTTGACAATTCAAAATTGGGCGAAGGTTTTTTACCAAGAAATTTATACTCAAAATCATTCCATTCAGAATTATTTTCTTTCTTAAAGCGTCGGACTTCTAAATTTTCATAAGGTCCTCCAGGAATTTTTTCTACAGCTTGTTGAATTATTTTGATGGATTCCCTCATTTCACCAATTCGTACTAAATAGCGAGCTAACGAATCCCCTTCTTTTTGCCATTGGACTTTCCAATCAAATTGGTTGTAAGACTCATAAGGATCTACTTTACGAAGATCCCATTGTATTCCAGAAGCTCGTAACATCGGTCCCGATAAGCCCCAATTTACTGCTTCTTCTCCGCTAATAAAACCTACTCCTTCAACTCGCTCTAAAAAAATTGGATTCTGTGTAATAAGTTGTTGATATTCAACAACTCCGCGTAAAAAATAATCACAGAAATCTAAACATTTATCGATCCATCCATAAGGTAGATCGGCGGCTACTCCTCCGATGCGAAAGTAATTGTGCATCATTCGCATACCTGTAGCAGCTTCAAATAGATCATATATTAATTCTCTCTCTCTAAAAATATAGAAAAAAGGAGTCTGTGCGCCGAGATCCGCCATAAAAGGTCCAAGCCATAGCAAGTGAGAAGCTATCCGGCTTAATTCTAACATAATTACCCTAATATAGCTGGCTCTTTGTGGTATTTGAATATTCTCCAAGAATTCTGGTGCATTTACTGTTATTGCTTCTGTAAACATAGTAGCTAAATAATCCCACCTTGTTACATAAGGTAAGTATTGTATAATAGTTCGGTTTTCCGCGATTTTTTCCATTCCTCTGTGTAAATACCCTAATATGGGTTCACAATCAATAACATCCTCACCATCGAGAGTAACGATCAGTCGAAGAACACCATGCATTGATGGGTGTTGAGGGCCCATATTGACTATCATGAGATCTTTTCTTGTAAGCGGTAGACTCATATCCTTTCTTCCTTAATTCATTATTCCATGAAAATGGATTATTCCATGAATTCCTCAAAGCGAGGCTCATCAAAATGAAAAATCTAAGACTACTATAAGACTACTAAAAAAATAATAAAACAAGAAAAAAATTTGAACGATTAAATTACTGCTCCCGAATATTCAACTGACCGATTAATTTCTTATAACGTACTCTATTTTTCTTTGCCAAATAAGCCAGCAAACGTCGACGTTTTCCCAAAAGTCTTCGTAGACCTCTTTCCGATGAAAAATCTTTTTTGTGTAATTCCAAATGTGAAGCAAGTCTCCGTATCTTATTGGTGAAACTGAATACTTGAAATTCAACAGAACCCCTGTTTTCTTCTTTTTCTTCTTTAACCATAAATCCAAAAATTTTTCTACCTCCTTTCTTTTTCATGTATTTTTCTGATCAGGAAAAATACAAAATTATGTCAGTTATTTTGAAGTTATTCTAATCTCGTACACACACAAATTTGCAATTATTCATCTACTACTGGAATTTGGATTTATTTTATCGATGCAAATTGGATTTGGATAGAAGGGTACATTCTTTCTAATATTTTAGATAGAAGAAATGTTTCTTCTATCTAAAATATTAGAAAGAATTTTGCTGATTTATTTATTGCTATATGCAATTTATGGAATTGATACACCATTTAATTGATATCATTTAGCAAAATGAAACACAGCATATGCATCCATCTTTTGGCTCGAGAATTTCACGGGATAGAGATATGGTATAAGAAATAGACTATTAAGTAACTCTAAATGAATTGTGGATACATCTGTATCCTTAACATACTGAAACGATTGTCATTATTCGTATCAAACCAATAGCGATTCATACAAGCTAAATCTTCTAATCAATGGTGGGCCAATAATGAATTTTTTTGCATATGTATTAAGACGCTTGGCCTGATTTCGAAATTGTCCAGAGTTTTATATGTTGTTTTCATTGCAAAATGATGGGTCTCCTTCCATAACTTTCCAATTACGAGTACGAGAATTGAAAGACATGAAAATTCTCAATTCTCTACGGCGTCTAGTAGATAGAAACAAGAAAATCAGAAGAATCTTTCTCTCTATTCACTATCATTCCGCGTCTTCGACTTCTATTAGTTTCTTTTCTTCTTTAATGCAATAGCTATAGTTTGATATAAGAATCCATTTCTCAAAGTAATGGAAACCATTCTCTTATAGGAAATGGTTCGAAAATCGCTATTCCACCTTTTAGGTATCGTGAAAAGTGATACCTGTGAAGATCGTGCATTTCAGTCAAATTCAGATCCGTTTTTCGAGTCCATGATATAATATAACCAAATTGGATAGATCTTCCACCTGTTTAGCTAAGAAAGAATAGATACAGAGGTGGATAATAGATCGATATGAAGATCATGAGCTGCCCCATAATGAAATCGCCAGTAGTCGCGAATATCTCCTTCTTCCCTAATCCAAGATTGGAGAAAGAAGATCTAAGAGGGACCTATGGAGAATGTAGTCAGAAATCCATAATAGAGTCCGACCACAACGACCGAATTAATTATCCTCATCGAGAAACTTAGACTACTAAATAGAAAAGATTTGAAAATCATGGCATGGGTCTCCTTTTTTTCTTTCTTTAGAGTTTTCTATATGCACAATTTCTCGATGTTTCGATGAGAATTTCTTGACTTTCCATATATAGAAAGAGATAGACTATAAATGACATCTCTTATGTCAATAAGACCAAAGGGATGGATATTAAATGATAGGAAGTGCTAGGAAGTGAAATAGAATGAAATAGAGCCACTTTGGGCTTCCCTATGAAATGAGGCATGGAACGGAGCCACTACGAAGAAATTATGGGAGTTACGAAAGAAGCTTCGGACTCATATTGTTCATGGGTTGAGAGCGGGAGTTGAACTCTAGGAGGTCGAATCCCCCCTTGTTCCTCAGTAGCTCAGTGGTAGAGCGGTCGGCTGTTAACTGACTGGTCGTAGGTTCGAATCCTACTTGGGGAGATTTTATTCATTCTTTAATGTAAGAATTTTAATGTAAGAATAAAGAATTGAATTAAAGGGCTTGCTTTGACCCTTAGGAGTAGGTAACCCGTTCGCTATCCTTGTTTCTATTTCTATTGCATTCTATCTCATCGTATCACATTCTGTTCTACGATTCCACTTCGACAAAAGGAAAGAGCATACCTAAGTTCAATAGCTTTACGTCCGCTATCCCGATCATGATTTTCCTACCCTCAGGGGGAAAGTAAAGGCCCTTCCCCCTTTGGAAGGCTGTGGGCGAGGAGGGATTCGAACCCCCGACAC
>NW_028260368.1:1847639-1892639 GCF_056163025.1 Triticum urartu | reverse complement strand
CCAAGTTATGCTATTGAAAATTCGTTCCTCTAGCAGTTCCGGTTTGAGCATTCCGTTCCCTTTTTCAAACTCCACTTCTTTTCATATAGCAATCCCTGATCAAAGAGAGAACAATATCCATTTCAAAACATTTCTAACAGATTCCTTAGTTCGGACCGACGAAGTAATGTCACTCGACTATTATCAACCTGACTGCAATCTTTTTCTGTCGGTAAGGATTGCACCAGAGCACCTTCTACTTCTAATAGGCCATGAACTATAGATAGAGAAGAATCATTCTGAGCGAGTACATAAGAAGCGATCCACTTTTTTTCATCGGTTCCAGGGGAAGACCAAAGATCTTGCGCGGCAGGTCCGCCAGAAAAACTCAAAAGAGAAAGAAGTCTCGTTAATCTCTTCATGCTCGTTCCAAGTTCGAAGTACCTTTTGGCCAAAGAAAAACCCGCTTCCTGACACGATTGCCTCTTTATCTTTATATAGATAGATTCTATGGGGTTATTACTTAGTAAGTCTATTTTGTACAAGAGCCCCTCCTATCTGATAGAAAAGGGTCCCATGATCCCGAGCCGATCTTACCTTGGCTCGCAAACCCCAAGTTTGTCTATGAAGAGCTAATCTAATTGTATTTTTTTCTAGAATGGATTTCTTATGTGGAATACTAATGGATAGGGCTTCGTTGCTAAGTGCTACAAGATCTAGTGCACTGGAACTCGTGGTTATGGACCCGAATCCTTTAGTATGGAACATTGTCTTTTCCAAGTAAAAACCCCTAGTATATGAAAGAATGAAAAGGTGCTTTCGTTCTTGTGGAATAAGAAGCCCTCGTACCTTAATGAAAGGAAAATCGTAATTTTTCGTTAGGTATTTGACCAAATAGGATCGTCCAGTTCCTACAGAACCTATCACTAAAATACCCGATAGGGCTAAGCGGAACGAAAAGGGTTTTCCATGAGATGGTAAATGAAAACGATTAGTCCCACACGAGGTTTGGGAATAAGTGATTGTCTGATAATGAGCAAGGAATATACGTCTTTCTGCTAAAGAGGATCTATTAAACTCATAATTCATTAGATCCTTGTTATCAATGCCAACTAGGTATCATAAGTAAATGGATCCCGGTTGTTCAATCCTTTGATAACCAAGGTCATTCTTTGCTAAAGAGAAATGATCACTATGAGTCAGACTCAATAGAATTGGATCCATTCCAAATAGCGAGAATTAGGATTCTTGATCCCTCTCAATCTCTCTTTCAATTCGAGGATCCAGAGAGGTGTTTTCATAGTCATCTCCGAATATTTGCCATCTCGGAATATTTTCGATTTCATTTTTCTATGATATGTCTTTCTATATGAAAATTGGTTATTTACGATGTACGATGATCCCTGTTAAGCATCCATGGCTGAATGGTTAAAGCGCCCAACTCATAATTGGTAAATTTGCGGGTTCAATTCCTGCTGGATGCACACGAACGGGAACATTCCATAAGTCTATTGGAACTGGCTCTCTATCCATGGAATCTCATCCATCATCCATACATAACGAATTGGTATGGTATATTCATACCATAACATAAGAACAATAAGAACTCGAATTCTTATCGATACTGGAACTCAGAGCATAGGAGGGAAAGTCGATTTATGGATGGAATCAAATACGCAGTATTTACAGAAAAAAGTCTTCGTTTATTGGGAAAGAATCAATATACTTTTAATGTCGAATCGGGATTCACTAAGACAGAAATAAAGCATTGGGTCGAACTCTTCTTTGGTGTTAAGGTGGTAGCTGTGAATAGCCATCGACTACCTGGAAAAGGTAGAAGAATAGGACCTATTCTGGGCCATACAATGCATTACAGACGTATGATCATTACCCTTCAACCGGGTTATTCTATTCCACTTCTAGATAGAGAAAAAAACTAAAGGAGAATACTTAATAATACGGCGAAACATTTATACAAAACACCTATCCCGAGCACACGCAAGGGAACCGTAGACAGGCAAGTGAAATCCAATCCACGAAATAATTTGATCCATGGACGGCACCGTTGTGGTAAAGGTCGTAATTCCAGAGGAATCATTACCGCAAGGCATAGAGGGGGAGGTCATAAGCGCCTATACCGTAAAATAGATTTTCGACGGAATCAAAAAGACATATCTGGTAGAATCGTAACCATAGAATACGACCCTAATCGAAATGCATACATTTGTCTCATACACTATGGGGATGGTGAGAAGAGATATATTTTACATCCCAGAGGGGCTATAATTGGAGATACTATTGTTTCTGGTACAAAAGTTCCTATATCAATGGGAAATGCCCTACCTTTGAGTGCGGTTTGAACTATTGATTTACGTAATTGGAAGTAACCAATTAGGTTTACGACGAAACCTAGAAATCGATCACTGATCCAATTTGACTACCTCTACGGGATAGACCTCAACAGAAAACTGTTGAGTAACGGCAGCAAGTGATTGAGTTCAGTAGTTCCTCATAGAAAATTATTGGCTCTAGAGATATGGTAATATGGAGAAGACAAAATTGTTTGAAGCACGCACAGAACCGGAAGCGCCCCTTGTTTCAAAGAGAGGAGGACGGGTTATTCACATTTAATTTGATGGTCAGAGGCAAATTGAAAGCTAAGCAGTGGTAATTAAGACCCCCGGGGGAAAATAGGGATGTCTCCTACGTTACCCATAATATGTGGAAGTATCGACGTAATTTCATAGAGTCATTCGATCTGAATGCTACATGAAGAACATAAGCCAGATGACGGAACGCAGAGACCTAGGATGTAGAAGATCATAACATGAGCGATTCGGCAGATTTGGATTCCTTTCCTATATATCCACTCATGTGGTACTTCATCATATGATTCATATAAGATCCATCTGTCTAGAGATCGTCATATACATCTAGAAAGCCGTATGCTTTGGAAGAAGCTTGTACAGTTTGGGAAGGGGTTTTTTGAGAGAAAAGAAGAATCTACTTCAACCGATATGCCCTTAGGCACGGCCATGCATAACATAGAAATCACACGTGGAAGGGGTGGGCAATTAGCTAGAGCAGCAGGTGCTGTAGCGAAACTCATTGCAAAAGAGGGTAAATCGGCCACTTTAAGATTACCATCTGGGGAGGTCCGTTTAGTATCCCAAAACTGCTTAGCAACAGTCGGACAAGTGGGTAATGTTGGGGTGAACCAAAAAAGTTTGGGTAGAGCCGGATCTAAGTGTTGGCTAGGTAAACGCCCCGTAGTAAGAGGGGTAGTTATGAACCCTGTGGACCACCCCCATGGGGGCGGTGAAGGGAAAGCTCCCATTGGTAGAAAAAAACCCACAACCCCTTGGGGTTATCCTGCGCTTGGAAGAAGAACTAGGAAAAGGAAAAAATATAGCGATAGTTTTATTCTTCGTCGCCGTAAGTAAATACGTAACTAGGAATATGGAAAATTGCATTTTTGGAATTTGCAATAATGCGATGGGCGAACGACGGGAATTGAACCCGCGCATGGTGGATTCACAATCCACTGCCTTGATCCACTTGGCTACATCCGCCCCTTATCCAGCTAAAGGATTTTTTTCTTTTTTCCATTGATCATTATTCTATTTATTCTGACCTCCGTACTTCGATCGAGATATTGGACATAGAATGCCACTCTTTAAAAAGGAAAAAAGGAGTAATCAGCTGTGACACGAAAAAAAACGAATCCTTTTGTAGCTCATCATTTATTGGCAAAGATAGAAAAGGTCAATATGAAGGAGGAGAAAGAAACAATAGTAACGTGGTCCCGGGCATCTAGCATTCTACCCACAATGGTTGGCCATACAATCGCGATTCATAATGGAAAGGAACATATACCTATTTACATAACAAATCCTATGGTAGGTCGCAAATTGGGGGAATTCGTGCCTACTCGGCATTTCACGAGTTATGAAAATGCAAGAAAGGATACTAAATCTCGTCGTTAACTGAATTCTGAATAGAAAGATTAAGAAGAAAAAAAGATTCAAAATAAAGACAGAAATACCCAATATCTTGCTAGAACAAGATATTGGGTATTTCTGTCTTCAAAAATTCTTATATGTTAGCAGAAAAACCTTATCCATTAATAGATGGAACTTCAACAGCAGCTAAGTCTAGAGGGAAGTTGTGAGCATTACGTTCGTGCATTACTTCCATACCAAGGTTAGCACGGTTGATGATATCAGCCCAAGTATTAATAACGCGACCTTGACTATCAACTACAGATTGGTTGAAATTGAAACCATTTAGGTTGAAAGCCATAGTACTAATACCTAAAGCAGTGAACCAGATTCCTACTACAGGCCAAGCAGCCAAGAAGAAGTGTAAAGAACGAGAGTTGTTGAAACTAGCATATTGGAAGATTAATCGGCCAAAATAACCATGAGCAGCCACAATATTATAAGTTTCTTCCTCTTGACCAAATTTGTAACCCTCATTAGCGGATTCATTTTCAGTAGTTTCCCTGATCAAACTAGAGGTTACCAAGGAACCATGCATAGCACTGAATAGGGAACCGCCGAATACACCAGCTACACCTAACATGTGGAATGGATGCATAAGGATGTTGTGCTCTGCCTGGAATACAATCATAAAGTTGAAAGTACCAGAGATTCCTAAAGGCATACCATCAGAAAAGCTTCCTTGACCAATAGGGTAAATCAAGAAAACAGCAGTAGCAGCTGCAACAGGAGCTGAATATGCAACAGCAATCCAAGGACGCATACCCAGACGGAAACTAAGTTCCCACTCACGACCCATATAACAAGCTACACCAAGTAAGAAGTGTAGAACAATTAGCTCATAAGGACCACCATTGTATAACCACTCATCAACAGATGCAGCTTCCCAAATTGGGTAAAAGTGCAATCCGATCGCCGCAGAAGTAGGGATAATAGCACCAGAGATAATATTGTTTCCATAAAGTAAAGAACCAGAAACAGGCTCACGAATACCATCAATATCTACTGGAGGGGCAGCGATGAAGGCGATAATAAATACAGAAGTTGCGGTCAATAAGGTAGGGATCATCAAAACACCGAACCATCCGATGTAAAGACGATTTTCAGTGCTAGTTATCCAGTTGCAGAAGCGACCCCACAGGCTTGTACTTTCGCGTCTCTCTAAAATTGCAGTCATGGTAAGATCTTGGTTTATTCAAATTGCAAGGACTCCCAAGCACACGTATTAACTAGAATATAGATAATAGAAGGCTTGTTATTTAACAGTATAACATAGACTATATACCAATGTCAACCAAGTCAGCCCAAAAGATTAGCTATCCATATAACTAAATTAACCAAACCAATAATTTTGTATTTGTAAATGAAGTGAGTCAAAGTGAAAAACTTTGATGGGTCTTTTCTATATGGGTTGCCCGGGACTCGAACCCGGAACTAGTCGGATGGAGTAGATAATTCTTCCTTGTTACAATAGAGAAAAATCCCTCCCCAAATCGTGCTTGCATTTTTCATTGCACACGACTTTCCCTATGTAGAAATAGCCAATTTCTATTCCAAAGAGGAAGTTCTACTAATTTTTTTAATTAGTAAGTTGATTCACCTACTCTTTATTATAATAAAAAGAACATTTCAGAATGAAAAATAGAAAAGTTTTTTCTTGATCATTTATCAACCCTTTCCTGTTTCTTAATTTCGTCTAATGATTAATTAAGAGGGTTGACCAGGTCATTGATACGTATAATATCCAAATACCAAATACGCTCAGTGTGTGATCCACAGAAAGAAAAAAGAGTTGTTTTGGTGAACATCAAAGAAAAAACTTGCTCTTCTTCCATAAAAAATTCTTCTAAAAATGCCGAACCCAATCGTTGCATAAAAGTTCGTACCGTGCTTTTATGTTTACGAGCTAAAGTTCTAGCACATGAAAGTCGAAGTATATACTTTAGTCGATACAAAGTCCGTTTTTTCGAAGATCCACTATGATAATGAAAAAGATTTCTACATATCCGACCAAATCGATCAAGAATATCCCAATCTGATAAATCTGTCCAAATGGGTTTACTAATAGGATGCCCCGATCCAGTACAAAATTGAGCTTTTGATAAGTATCCTATGAGGAGAGTAGCGGGGACTATGGTATCGAATTTTTTCATTCGAGTATCTATTAGAAATGAATTCTCCAGCATTTGATTCCTTACTAACAAAGAACTTTTTTGTACACTTGAAAGGTACCCCATAAAATCGAAGCAAGAGTTTGCTAATTGGTTTATATGGATTCTTCGCGGCTGAGTCCAAAAACAGAAATAATATTGCCAGAAATTGATAAGGTAGCATTTCCATTTCTTCTTCAAAAAAAAAGTGCCTTTTGATGCAAGAATTGCCTTTCCTTGATATCGAACATAATGCATAAGAGGATCCATAAAGAACCATAGGGTTTTCCGAGAAAAACCAGGGTACATTATCCCAAAATGTTCCATCTTCCTAGAAAAGTGGATTCGTTCCAGAAAAGTTCCAGAAGATGCTAATGGTAAGCAAGAAGATTGTTTACGAAGAAACAACAAAAAAAATTCATATTCTGATACATAAGAGTTATATAGGAATTGAAATAGTCTTTTATTTTCTTTTTGAAAAAAAAAAATGGATTTCATTGAAGTAATAAAACTATTCCAATTCGAATAATAGTTGAGAAAGAATCGCAATAAATGCAAAGATGGAACATCTTGGATACGGTATTGAAGGAGTTGAACCAGGATTTCCAAATGGATAGGATAGGGTATTTCTATATGTGATAGATAATCCAAATGCAAAAATTTGTCTTCTAAAAAGGGAAATATTGAATGAATAGAGCGTAAATTCTGAAACTTTGGTATTTCTTTTTCTTTCAGACAAAAAAATTCCCGTAGCGAGAATGGGATTTCCACAACGATCGCAAACCCTTCAGATAGAATCTGAGAATAAAACTCAGAATAAAAATAATTTTTGTAATCCAATAATCGATCTTGGTTAGGATGATTAACCGAGTTATCCAAAAAATTCTGCTGATACATTCGAATAATTAAACGTTTCACAAGTAGTGAACTAAATTTCTTGTTATTACAACTAACAACTATTTCCACAGGTTCAGAACCATTTAATCCATAATGGTGGGCAAATGCATAAATATATTCCTGAAAGAGAAGTGGGTAGACAAAGTATTGTTGACGAGATTTATGTTTTTCTGAATACCCTTCGAATTTTTCCATTTGTATTTCTACTTGAATCAGAGAGAAGAAGCATTTCTCGGTTTATCGAATGATGATACATAGTGCAATATGGTCAGAACAGGGTGTTGCATTTTTAATACAAACCCTGGAAAGAAAGGGAGTCTAATCCACAGATCTTTTTCTGCTCCTTTTCTACCCAATTAGTTTATGTTTGTTCTAATTAAAAAAAAAGAACAGAACAATGTTTTTTATTTTTGCAGGCCAATCGCTCTTTTGACTTTGGAATACAGCCTCTTTATCAATATACTGCTTCTTTTACACATTCAATCCATAACATCCCTTATTCAATCCATAATCAAGAATAATTAGGATTTCTAAAAAAAAAAAGAAAAAATAAAGGGTCCACTCATAGGAAAACCCAACCTTTCCCCGCATCCGGCACTAATCTATTTTTAACGTCTAATTAGAGCGGGGAATCATTCCAATTAGGAAGTTCAGCTCGTTGCTTTTTATTTTACCAGAATTGGAGCCAGGCTCTATCCATTTATTCATTAGACCCAGAAAATCGTAATTTTGGATTCCATTCAAAAAAGATTGATTTTATTACGACATGCTATTTTTTCCATTCATTACCTTTGAGGATCAGTCGTGGTCTTCTAGACTCTACCAAGAGTCTGGACGAATTTGTTGTTTCATCCAAATGTGTAAAAGATCATAGTCGCACTTAAAAGCCGAGTACTCTACCATTGAGTTAGCAACCCAGATAAAAAAAGGATCTTAGATACGATCGAAATCCAAAAATCAATGGAATTACACCGCGCGCTTCTGTCAAAACATTGAACTAGCAAGACATCAAAAGATTTTTTTTATCGACCATGAAAAACACTCAAATGCCAAAACGAACAGGTCCGGTGAAATTCCACTAAAGTAAAGTTAAAAAAAGAGCGACCCTAATCACGATGGCCAAATTCTCCTTATTTTTAGCGATTTTTATTAACAAAAAATATATATTATAAAAAATATATATTATATTGTATGAGAATACATGCAAGAGGAACACCCTTATCATTTGAGCGAAGTGTAGGCGGAAAAATTGAATATGGAGTGAGGATAAAGAGACCCATCTATCTACAAATTCTATTTGTTCAATAGACCTTTGTCAATGGAAATACAATGGTAAGAAAACAAATTAGATAGAAAAAGTAAATAAAATAGGGGCTTATGTTGGATTGGCACGATATAATATAAATCCAAATAGGATTAAAAAAGAGGTAAATTGTGTCTAAATAATTAGACAACTAGGAATACTAATAATCTTCTCCTATCCTATTTTTTGATTCATTTAGTTCTTCAATTAACTCAAAGTTCTTTCTTTTTCTTTAAAGAATTCTGCCTTCCTTAAAATATCATAAACAGTTCTTGTTGGTTGAGCACCCTTTTCAAGGAAATAGAGAATAGCTGGAACATTTAAACAAGTTTGATTCTTTATCGGATCATAAAAACCTACTTTTTGAAGATCTCTTCCTTCTCTTCGAGATCGAACATCAATTGCAACGATTCGATAGACAGCTTATTGGGATAGATGTAGATAAACAACGCCCCCCCCTAGAAACGTATATGAGGTTTTCTCCTCATACGGCTCGAGAAAATGATTCGAATTTCTGTCGATAATAATAGAAATTAGACTATGACGTGCATTAATTTCCTTACAGAAAAAACAAATTTCATTTATACTCATGACTCAAGTGGGCTAATTTTGCCTGACAAACTTCGAAGGCAAAATCCTTCCAAAATTTTTGAGTCGTCTTTAAACTCTTTTCTTTGTCTCATTTCGAACGAATTGACTTTTATTCCTTATTCTAATCCAACTCTGTTGTTGAGACAATTGAAAATTGTGTTTACTTGTTCTGGAATCCTTTATCTTTGATTTGTGAAATCCTTGGGTTTAGACATTACTTCGGGAATTCCTATTTTTTTCTTTCAAAAGAGTAGCAACATACCCTTTTTTCTTATTTCCTTCGATAAAGCATTTATCTCTTCTATAGAAATCTAATAAGAGGGATTGATTCTGATATACTTTTATTGGACTTTCTTCTTATTTTAACCTTTCGATTTATTTCTATATTAAGGATAGACTGACAAAGTTGGCCTAATTTATTAGTTTTCACTAACCCTAGATTCTTTCCCTTGATAAAAAAAATTCTGTCCTCTCGAGCTCCATCGTGTACTATGTTACTTAAACCCAGCGCAAATTTGGTTCGGAACGAATAGAACAGGCTATGTCGAGCCAAGAGCATTTTCATTACTATGGAAAATGATGGATAGCAAAATCCACAATCGATCATGTCCTTCAAGTCGCACGTTGCTTTCTACCACATCGTTTTAAACGAAGTTTTACCATAACAAACATTCCTCTTTTCATTGCAAAGTGGTATAGAGAATTGATCCAATATGGATGGAATCATGAATAGTCATTGGTTTAGTTTTTTTATACTAATTAAAACTTGCTATCTATGGAGCAATATGGATAAAAGAAAGTAAGTATTTATCCGGGAAGCCTCCGCCAAGATCCAATTTATTTAAACCCATATTAAAATTCTATCATATGAATGAAACATAGTTTGAAAAAGACGACTAAACAAGTTTGCTTAAAACTTATTTATTCTTAAATTTCCACCCTCAACGGATGGCTCGAGATGATCAATCTTGAAGTGAGAAAAGAAGGATTGACTCTTCCTCAATAAATAAACTATCAACCTCCAAAAAAGTTTAATTAATTTAATTACTAGAATTAGAATTCTAGTAGTAATATATTTTTTCAGTACCAAAAACAATTAACTATAATAACTAAATAAACTATTCCAATGAAAAGATTGAAAGTTTTTGGTAGTTATAGAATTCTCGTACTTCTTCAACTCGAATACCAAAAGGAAGAAAAAAATATGACTAAGTGATTTTATAGTAGAGGCATATCCTGAATGTGCTTGATAGATCCCATTTTTTCATGAAAATAAAGATAGTCAATTTGACTGGACTTAAGACTTTATTATGTTTTCTGAGAAAGAATAAGATATCATTATTCTCTTTAATAAACTTTTGTCTCGTACGGAATACTATATGATTTCACCGTTTGTTTCATCAGAAACAATCTGGGACGGAAGGATTCGAACCTCCGAGTAACGGGACCAAAACCCGCTGCCTTACCACTTGGCCACGCCCCATTTCGGGTTTTATGCGACACTAATAAACACTAGTATGTTTATTTGTTATTCGTCAATACCATTTCAATTACATAAAAAAGGAGGGATATTCTCTTGCTAGTATTCTACACATGCGGATAATATAGAATCAAAAAAATGCATTGATCATTACATGGAATTCTATTAAGATATTATATGAAAGTCGAATTTATTCCACTCTCATTTGAGAGTGCGAATACAAGGAGGTATTTTGTGTTTGGGAAAGTCCGAAGAAAAAAGATTTTGAATCTGCCTTTTCCTTCTTTCCCTTAAAAAAATAACTCAAGAAAAATCCAATTATTTACTCTACAAGAATGAAATGCTTGTTATGCCTAATATACTTAGTTTAACCTGTATCTGTTTTAATTCTGTTCTTTATCCTACTAGTTTTTTCTTTGCCAAATTACCCGAAGCTTATGCTATTTTCAATCCAATCGTGGATATTATGCCTGTTATACCTCTATTCTTTTTTCTATTAGCCTTTGTTTGGCAAGCTGCTGTAAGTTTTCGATGAAATCTTTAGTACTCTGTATGCCAAATTGAATGATGTGTTCATTCCAAAAAAATTTTAAAATGGGTAAAAGCCGAGAAGTTTTATATTTTTATATTATGAACCTTCGATTCTAAAATTTAAATTCTTCTACATTGAATGGGTAGCTACAGCAATAAATTTGGATCAGCCTTTCTACTCCCCTGCACCTAGGTTGAGCAGGTACCTAAAGGTACCTACACAATACCTAACCACCTAACCCTATTTTTGCTATTGATAAGAGTGCTTATTATAAAAGAATTCTTGCAATTTTTTTCAAGAATTCTTTTTTGCATTTTTAGGTATAAAAAAAAACCATCCTAGTGGATCCGTGTGGTAAGGAAAAACTGGTAATCTATTCCTTAAAAAAAAATCTTGGAGATTATGTAATGCTTACTCTCAAACTTTTTGTTTATACAGTAGTGATATTCTTTGTTTCACTCTTTATCTTTGGATTCTTATCTAATGACCCAGGACGGAATCCTGGACGCGAGGAGTAAAAATTCAGTTTTTTTTTTTCTTATTGGATTTGTTTCGTACATTTATCTATGAGAAAATCCGGGGGTCAGAATTCTTTCCAATTCGAAAGTCCCAAATGATCCAAGGGAGCGGAAAGAGAGGGATTCGAACCCTCGGTACAAAAAAATTGTACAACGGATTAGCAATCCGCCGCTTTAGTCCACTCAGCCATCTCTCCACGTTCCAAAGCGAAAGGTTTCCGTGATATGATATAGGCAAGAAATAAGAAATAACGGTTGCAAAAAACCCCTTTTTTTTCTTTCAAAAGTCTATAAAAATTATATTGCCAATTCCATTTTAATTATATTCTTTTTTCTTAATGTTAATAAAAAAAGAAGAAAATTCTTGTTTTTTCTTTCTAAAAATCGATATTGGCCGAGAGACAATCAAATAGATTTTCTCTTTAGCGGGCATTTCCATATAGGACTTGTTATAATTATAATAAAACAAGCAGGTTATATAAAAAAAACGCTTTTTTTGTCGATTATTTATCAAGAAAGCAAAAAGGGTTCTTATCAAATCCACCATAAAATTGGAAAGAAGCATAAAGTAAGTAGACCTGACTCCTTTAATGATGCCTCTATCCGCTATTCTGATATATAAATTCGATGTAGATGAAATTGTATAAGCGAATTTTTTTTATTTCCTTAGACTTAGACCGCGCAAGACAAGAATTTTTCGCTATTTACGATTTCATATTCTTGTTACTAGATGTTCTATAGGAATAAGAAGAAATCGCAACTCCTTTGCGCTACACATAAAATTGGATTTCGAAGGTCCATTTTTTTTTTTCAGAATCCTCTATTATTTTAGTTCTTCCACCCATGCAATAGAGAGGGAATGGGAAAAGAAGGGTTACTTTTATTTGCATTTTTCCCTTAAAAGATAGACTTTGAAATAGGAGTCTTGGAATAATGCTGAATTCAAAGGTTTATTTCTTTCTATAGTATAAGAAAAACAATTTATTTCTATTTCTATAGTATAAGAAAAACAAATAAATAGTATAAGAAAAACAAATCGAATCAAATTCATGGATTTACCACGACCTCGGTTGTGACTGTGACTCCATAGATAAAAATGGGAAATTTCTCTCTTCGAGACCATTGAAAAAGGGCATTGAACGAGAAAGAAATCGTCCACAGATAATAAAACTATCATATGCCTTGGAAAGTGATATGAGGTGCTCGGAAATGGTTGAAGTAATTGAATAGGAGGATCACTATGACTATAGCCCTTGGTAGAATTCCTAAAGAAGAAAATGATCTATTTGATACTATGGATGACTGGTTACGAAGGGACCGTTTCGTTTTTGTAGGATGGTCTGGCCTATTGCTCTTTCCTTGTGCTTATTTCGCTTTAGGGGGTTGGTTTACAGGGACAACTTTTGTAACTTCTTGGTATACCCATGGATTGGCTAGTTCCTATTTGGAAGGTTGTAATTTCTTAACCGCAGCAGTTTCTACCCCTGCCAATAGTTTAGCACACTCTTTGTTGCTACTATGGGGGCCCGAAGCACAAGGAGATTTTACTCGTTGGTGTCAATTAGGCGGTCTATGGACTTTTGTAGCTCTCCACGGGGCTTTTGCACTAATAGGTTTCATGTTACGCCAATTTGAACTTGCTCGGTCTGTTCAATTGCGGCCTTATAATGCAATCTCATTCTCTGGTCCAATTGCTGTTTTTGTTTCTGTATTCCTTATTTATCCACTGGGGCAATCTGGTTGGTTCTTTGCGCCGAGTTTTGGCGTAGCAGCGATATTTCGATTCATCCTTTTCTTCCAAGGATTTCATAATTGGACGTTGAACCCATTTCATATGATGGGAGTTGCCGGAGTATTAGGTGCGGCTCTGCTATGCGCTATTCATGGAGCGACCGTAGAAAACACTCTATTTGAGGACGGTGATGGTGCAAATACCTTCCGTGCTTTTAACCCAACTCAAGCTGAAGAAACTTATTCAATGGTCACTGCTAACCGCTTTTGGTCCCAAATCTTTGGTGTTGCTTTTTCCAATAAACGTTGGTTACATTTCTTTATGCTATTTGTACCCGTCACCGGTTTATGGATGAGTGCTATTGGCGTAGTTGGCTTGGCTCTGAACTTACGTGCCTATGACTTTGTTTCCCAGGAAATCCGTGCAGCGGAAGATCCTGAATTTGAGACTTTCTACACCAAAAATATTCTTTTAAACGAGGGTATTCGTGCGTGGATGGCAGCTCAGGATCAGCCTCATGAAAATCTTATATTCCCTGAGGAGGTTCTACCACGTGGAAACGCTCTTTAATGGAACTTTCGTTTTAGCTGGTCGTGACCAAGAAACCACCGGCTTTGCTTGGTGGGCTGGGAATGCCAGACTTATCAATTTGTCCGGTAAACTGCTTGGAGCTCATGTAGCTCATGCCGGATTAATCGTATTCTGGGCCGGAGCAATGAACCTATTTGAAGTGGCCCATTTCGTACCAGAAAAGCCCATGTATGAACAAGGGTTGATTTTACTTCCACACTTAGCTACTCTAGGTTGGGGAGTAGGGCCAGGGGGGGAAGTTCTAGATACTTTTCCGTACTTTGTATCTGGCGTACTTCACCTAATTTCCTCCGCAGTCTTAGGCTTCGGTGGCATTTATCACGCGCTTCTGGGACCCGAGACTCTTGAGGAATCTTTTCCATTCTTTGGTTATGTCTGGAAAGATAGAAATAAAATGACTACAATTTTGGGTATTCACTTAATTTTGTTAGGTCTAGGTGCTTTTCTTCTAGTACTCAAGGCTCTTTATTTTGGCGGTGTATATGATACCTGGGCCCCTGGGGGGGGAGATGTAAGAAAAATTACCAATTTGACCCTTAGTCCCAGTGTTATATTTGGTTATTTACTAAAATCTCCTTTTGGTGGAGAAGGGTGGATTGTTAGTGTAGATGATTTAGAAGATATAATTGGTGGGCATGTATGGTTGGGTTTTATTTGTGTATTTGGCGGAATTTGGCATATTTTAACCAAACCCTTCGCATGGGCTCGCCGTGCATTTGTATGGTCTGGAGAAGCTTACTTGTCTTATAGTTTAGCTGCTTTATCTGTCTTTGGTTTTATCGCTTGTTGTTTTGTATGGTTCAATAATACAGCTTATCCGAGTGAGTTTTATGGACCCACCGGGCCAGAAGCTTCTCAAGCTCAAGCATTTACTTTTCTAGTTAGAGACCAGCGTCTTGGAGCTAATGTGGGATCCGCTCAAGGACCCACAGGTTTAGGTAAATATCTAATGCGTTCCCCAACTGGGGAGGTTATCTTTGGAGGGGAAACTATGCGTTTTTGGGACCTTCGTGCTCCATGGTTAGAACCTCTAAGGGGCCCCAACGGTTTGGACTTGAGTAGGTTGAAAAAAGACATACAACCTTGGCAAGAACGACGCTCAGCAGAATATATGACCCACGCTCCTTTAGGCTCTTTAAATTCCGTGGGTGGCGTAGCTACCGAGATCAATGCAGTTAATTATGTCTCTCCTAGAAGTTGGTTATCAACTTCTCATTTTGTTCTAGGATTCTTCTTTTTTGTGGGCCATTTATGGCATGCAGGAAGAGCCCGAGCTGCTGCAGCAGGTTTTGAAAAGGGAATCGATCGTGATTTGGAACCTGTTCTTTACATGAACCCTCTTAACTAAGATTTTCTTATTTATACCTGTTCTACTTTTTTTCTGTTCTGGCTCGGTTATTCCATCTAGCCGAGCCATTCATTCCTTTTTATGAAAGAAAGATAAGGGACAGAAAAAAAAAATAAATAAAAATGAAAGAAACAAACGTATTCAATAAGCAAAAGGAGAGAGAGGGATTCGAACCCTCGATAGTTCCTAGAACTATACCGGTTTTCAAGACCGGAGCTATCAACCACTCAGCCATCTCTCCACAGCCTAATCCTTATTTTACTCCTACAAATAGAACATAGCCATATAAAAAATAAAAAGATTTATTAGCCTCTAGAAAGATATCAGATACAAGTTCCTTTTCGATATATCTCTGTATACTGTATACACGGATACAGGATCCGCTATACCCGCTTGTGAAATAAAGAGTAAATAATCTCTTCTCACCCCCATATCCAAATAAAAAAGCGGTTTAAGTAATAAATTTGAATTAAAGAGAAGAATCAATGGATTCATGATTAAACCCCTCCTACTTCTTGTATTTTTTTACAATTTTGGTTTAAGTGAGGGATCAAATATGTAGTCAACTTTATTTGATGGTAGCTTGGAGGATTAGAAATATGACTATTGCTTTCCAATTAGCTGTTTTTGCATTAATTGCGACTTCCTCAGTCTTAGTAATTAGTGTACCCCTTGTATTTGCTTCTCCTGATGGTTGGTCAAATAATAAAAATGTTGTATTTTCCGGTACATCATTATGGATTGGACTAGTCTTTCTCGTAGCTATTCTGAATTCTCTCATTTCTTAAATGAAATTTGGTTAATATTTATTAACCCCATAAAAAAGAAATAATAAAGGCCATTTCTTCTAAAAAATTAGAATAGTGAGACGTATTAAAACGCAATTTGCGTTCCGAATTGCTAGCTCTTCTCTTTCAGTATTATGAAATTCCATTCCCATTAGAATATTCATTGACAGATAATAAAAAAAGGAAAACTCTAATATAATAGAAAATGAAATGAAACGGTCGACCCAGACATAGAAGGTCGACCCAGGCGGATATACGCTATAAAATATATACCGTAGCGAGCGTAGTTCAATGGTAAAATATCTCCTTGCCAAGGAGAAGATACGGGTTCGATTCCCGCCGCT
Source organism: Triticum urartu (assembly GCF_056163025.1). Classification (NCBI taxonomy): domain Eukaryota; kingdom Viridiplantae; phylum Streptophyta; class Magnoliopsida; order Poales; family Poaceae; genus Triticum; species Triticum urartu. The sequence continues at coordinate 1,876,385 of NW_028260368.1, read as the reverse complement.
CGCCCGCTTAATTTATCAAAGTACTATGATAAAAAGTTTAGTCTAGTTAACTGTTTAACTACTTATATTAAATTAAGTATTAATTAGGTGTTAGTCTAGTGCCGTATCCCTTACTATCTTACCCTTCCTTTGCATCCCACTCAAAAAAAGAGGGCGCTCCAGAGGCAGAAATAGAACTCGCCAACAGAGCTCCAAAAATTGGGTATTAACTGAGACAAACAACGGGCAAACTTTTTTTAAAGGGAAGGGAGAGGTAGACTGTCCCTTTCGTTTCATTTTTATTTTCTGCAGGGTAGGGAGAGGCCTTGCGCCTTCTTTTTTTGAAGGCAAGTGACTTCGCAAACTGCTCAATTTTGCCCTCTAGGGCCGGGAACTAATGAATAAAAAAGGGTTGGATACGCCCCTCTACCATACATATCTAGAGAAATAGAATAGTCCTTTTATACAGACTGCTAAGTGCGGAGACGGGAATCGAACCCGTGACCTCAAGGTTATGAGCCTCGTGAGCTACCAAACTGCTCTACTCCGCTCTGGAGTACCAGAAACTGGTGGACAAAAAAGGCTTGAATACAAGCCTCTAACATGTCTAGACAAATAGAATACTCCTTTTATACAGAATGGAGCGGGTAGCGGGAATCGAACCCGCATCGTTAGCTTGGAAGGCTAGGGGTTATAGTCGACGTTGGTTGATTATTTTTAACGTCTCTAATTCAAAACCGAACATGAAATTTTGATTTCATTCGGCTCCTTTATGGATATTCTCACCACTTAACATCTATGTCAGCTTTTCTATTTGAATGGAACCAAAGCTCTCCGCTTTCTAGATGATCCTTATAGAGTAGGAGATAGAAATTCTATCTAAATTCATCTAATCTACTTACTTCGTTCCCTAATTTCATTCAAGAGATCCTGAGGAAAAGAATTGGGTTTCCACCGAGCTGAAACAATATGCGGATGGTTCTAGTAAACCAAAACTATCGTTTTTTAGCTATTTGGCTTCCTTATTCCTTATTTTAAGAAGATTTAGTTACGATTGGAAATCAACTTTTTTGTATCTTCATCCATAGATCCTTTACTCATATTTTCAAAATTGGAATACTTAATCCAATGCAAAATTATGCTTCGCGACTCTGTACTCATAATCCTATTTTTATTTTGGATGCAATTTAAATTAGTCTTTGGATACAAATCGCCAGAATGTATATTCTTCCTCAATATGCTATTGAGAGGAAAAGGATTTAATCCTTTATAAGAACTAAAGTTTTCATCGGAATATAAAAATAAAAAACTTAAGGATGCCTTAAGTATATCATTTCAAATTCAGTTATTAATAGAACGAATCACACTTTTACCACTAAACTATACCCGCTACATTGTAGATTATGGTATAAATGGTACCCTTTGTCAAGGATAGCCATTTGACAAGAAGGCTAATTCCCCCTTATTGAATCAGATGGAGAAGGTTCATGACACTGAGCCGTTGGTACTTCTACTTCGATCGCTCGCCTTTACTTTAGGATTTAGATAGCCCCTCTGGTCTGTAAAAAAAATCTTTTCTTACCATGCTAATAGCGCCTGAACCAAATGTATTTATTTTGATTAGGATCCTATTCTACGGTTACGACTACAATAATAATTATTTACTTTGCAAGGACGTAAGTGTGTCAGACTGCTAAATTGTTTTATTATTCCTACAATATAAACTAGGGGATATAGGGGGTAACACTGTCCCTATAAATTCCTTTTTTCCTTTTCTTTTTTGTCCAGAATTGAACAAAAAAGAAATTATGGAAGATGTTTTCTTCCCCCATTAAGTCCGAGCCATAGAGTAAGAGTGAGATGAGTTTTCCAAATTCATCATAGACTTTCCCTATGGCTTGATAGAAGTAAGCAGCAAAGAGTCGTAACTTAAAGAAAAAAACGGACAGGGCCGACAGATTTACCTGATGTAAAGAAGATCCTAAAAGTCTCTGATTAGTCGACTCTCTCCATTTAACACTTTCCTCTCTCTCCTTTTTTCCACTGACTCAATTCTAGTTTATTAGATTCTTGTTTAAAAGAATGCAAAAAGTTCAATAGAACTAAGAACACATAAAAAATAGCATAGAGGATCAAGGCCATTACCAAAAGTTCCTCCAAGGATCCTATATCCTATTGGGTATCTGTTCCCCGCCTTTTTCCCGCTAGGATCGGAAATCTTATATTTTCCATATCCATATACCGTTGAATCCTTGGGGTTCCAGAATCCGCCTATTTTACTAGTCTTCGGAAACGGAAAACCCTGAACCAAGAAGAGTTGGATATGTTATGTAGGGTATGTTTTTTTTTATTAATTTTATTTTGAGCTCTCAAGATATCGATATATACATATACAATCTCTACATAATGTCTCTCTCTCTATCTCTATATATTATATATATAATATGTACATTATGCAGTAGACCCATAATGGGAATCCAAGTGGCTAATTTTTGAATTAAATAAAAAGCCCTTTTAACTCAGTGGTAGAGTAATGCCATGGTAAGGCATAAGTCATCGGTTCAAATCCGATAAAGGGCTTTTTAAATTAGTGGTAGAGTAATCTCGTGCTAAGACGTAAGTCGTTGGTTCGAATCTGATAGAGTACTTTTCTACTAAATTGATTCACTTTTTTTCTTTGTTTTTGAAACTTTCTCTATATTTTTAGAGAATTTTATGACTTAGTGCGGGATGGATGCATTTTTGGTATGAACACTAAATGAAGCACGGAGAATTAATCTATAACGATCAACTAAAAAAAATCCTAGATGAAAACATAACAGAAAAGTTGGAAAAACTCTTTGCTTTGGATCTATTTATACTTTTCGAGTATATTGACAATTCCAAAAAACTGCTCATACTATGATTATAGTATAATCACGAGCGGTTGTATATGGCCCTATCGTCTAGTGATGCCCCTATCGTCTAGTGGTTCAGGACATCTCTCTTTCAAGGAGGCAGCGGGGATTCGACTTCCCCTGGGGGTAGGGAGTATTATGAAAGGAGGTTAATCATAGATTAGCAAAAACCCTAGAATAAATTCTTCCTGGGTCGATGCCCGAGTGGTTAATGGGGACGGACTGTAAATTCGTTGACAATGTCTACGCTGGTTCAAATCCAGCTCGGCCCAAACCAAAAATCTAGGGCTTCGTGAGTATGAACTAAATCCTTTTGTTTTTCTTCCATAAAATAAAATGTCTGATCTATAGAAATAAAAGATAAAGAAAAAAGGGAAATTTTTTTTTCTAATCCATATCTCTCTCATTCCTTTCTTACAAACAAAAGAGTTTTTCTTATTGAAGGCTGGATTATTATCCATTTTTAGTGATAAAAAATCACGACATACTAGTTATGTCACTCTCACTATACCCACGTATAATATAATATGTGGGTATGTAGTATATGATTCGTCTATTTCTTAGAGTACGAAAGACGAATCGAATCTTCTTATGGTTCTATTTAAGAATGGGTATGCCATACACCCCGCGGGGATTGTAGTTCAATTGGTCAGAGCACCGCCCTGTCAAGGCGGAAGCTGCGGGTTCGAGCCCCGTCAGTCCCGAACTAGGGTTCAATGAATGGAGAAATTGATATTTCCTTTTTCCATGAAAAAAAGGGGCAGGGAGCAAGATCAAATACCCACAGGGCACCCTTACTTCACTTTTTTATTTTGCATCTCTCATTAAAGAGGGAGGGAGGGCATATAGGAATTTTTTTTTCACTACTCCCAATCGATAAAGAAAGACACACATACGATATGTGGATTAGTAGAATTTAGGATATTATATTACTCTATCTTTCTTTATGATGATACCATCCTCATCTTAATTTCCTATTCCACTCTTATGGAATAGAGTACCGGTATTTTACCGGAATCCATACATAAATCGTATTCCCTTTTTATTTCAGACCTCTTTTCCCCATCTCACTTCTACTGCTTATTTGGATGTCTATGTGACCCATAGAAAGTGAAAGTTGGTCATATAATACATACATAATTGTATGTATAACTATAAGAAAAAGGAAGGGAAATTGTATAAGATTAAGAAAGTATAAGATTAAGAAAGCTCGTGGGTTAGAGATATAGAAAAGAAAAAGTAGAAAAGGATTAAAAAAGAGGGAATTCCTAATCCAATCAAAAAACCCATTTTGGTCTTAGTGTGGATAGAGGATCTTCCTATGTTATACTATATAACTCTCATCCGTGAAATATAACTCTCATCCATGAATTGATTTGATAGATCCGATATTCATAATATTGAATTGATTCAGTATTATCAGAATGCAAGCCCTACCCTTGAATTTACAAGATACCCCTTTTTCCTCTCCATGGGATTACATCCCGAGTTATTGTGAAAATAAAAAATAAAGAGGTTATGGAAGTCAATATTCTCGCATTTATTGCTACTGCACTGTTCATTCTAGTTCCTACTTCTTTTTTACTTATTATTTATGTAAAAACAGTCAGCCAAAATAATTAATTGGAATTCCAATTAATCATTGAAGAAATTAAAAAGGGATTAAATAAAAAAAATCCAAGTCTTAAATGAAAGGATCTGGTTGGAATCTTAAAGTGTGGTAGAAAGAACTACATATAGTTTTTTCTACGACACTTTAGATTCTTTCTATTATATTATCTTTGAATCTACATAGAATAGATTAGTAGATTGAAATAGTTAAGTAGTCTAATTCAATTTCTTTTTTCATTGCATCCACTTAATTTCAATCAGGTCAAAATAAAAAAATCTAAGACAATTCTTGACCAAAGAATCCATGGAAGGAAAGAAAAATAATATGAAGAATAGACTATAGTAAAAAGTAAAAGGAAATGGAAAATGTGTGATATGCCGTGAATAGTTCCGTGGAAGAAAGTCTAATTTTCTTATGTATAGAACTTTTTTTAACCATTCGTCATTTCTAGTAGAAATTCTGAATTGGTATAATGGCTCTTTCTTACATTACAACTTACAATACAAGAGTTTCTTACAGGAGTGAAACAAAACTAAAGAAAAAGATTAAAGAATAACGTTTGACAAAATGATTAATGCAAAATGATCCATTAAAGAAAAGAATTGATACAACAATTTGATTACTTAATCAATTAGTAGTATCCCTAGAGTCCACTCCTTCCCCATACTACTAGTGAAAGAGAAAATGTAAAGACTACCATTAAAGCAGCCCAAGCGAGACTTACTATATCCATCTAAATTATGTCTCCTATTTCTATGAAGGGATTATTCTACTATTGATCAATAATCATAGTGGAATCAAGGGTACAGAGTCAAAAAGGGATTCCGCCCTAAGGCCATGGATCAATCAGTTCAAGGAATTTACTCCTAACAAATTCTTATAGGAATTCTGGTAGAATTAGAGAGCATTAAAAATACGAGATACTATAGCCCTTTTTTCCTTAAAAAAGAAAGAGTACGGGAATGATGTCCTGAATAGAAGAAGCGGGAATAGGAAGATTTTTTATTCCTTTTGTTACTCTTTTTTTTTTTTTTAAGCAAAGGACGCCCGAATATACCATAAAATTATCGATAGATAAATATTTATTGGATACCTACCTTACCTAATGTTTATTTTTGACCTAAACCCTGCAGCCTTGCTTTGTATCATTCTATGAAAGAATGAAGAGATTTTATCCATAATACAACTCCTAAATTGATTTTTGATCGACCTATTTAATCTGATTCTCGTTAGAATTAAGTAGTCCTTACTTTAGTGTATGTAGGTAACATAAGATGTACGATAAAAAAATGTATAATAATTAGTAAGTCTTGATATTCTTTCGTGGAGTCCCTTCTTGAATCTTAGATTGAAAAAAAAAAAGAATGCCCCTTAGGGACCTTTCTTTGGATACCAAGATTTCTGACATCTTATCCTCGTATTTTAAAATTATCAAATCGAATCTCAATTAAGAACCAATTCAAATTCATATAATAAAAGAATAAGGAAACACTACCTCACCCCTATTGATAACCATTTTGGCCACTACCGTCAAAACAAACCCTAACCCTAGTTTGAGGATAGAACTATGGTATGGTTTCTCTAAACCCAGTATCGGCAGGCCCAGTTACTCTCTTGCCCGAACTTATGCGAAGTAAAAATTTATCGAATTCGATCAGCACTATAAAAAAAACCTAAGTATTTTATTGATCAGGCGGCACCCAGATTTGAACTGGGGATAAAGGATTTGCAGTCCCCTGCCTTACCGCTTGGCCATGCCGCCAAAAAATCCGATCAAAAATCTAGAAAACAGCAAGTATTCATCCACGTTTTCTTACGAAAAGCCCCTTTTATTTTGAATATAATTCTACTTACTTTTTTCCAATCTTTTTCAAAAAATCTATTCCTGCTTTTTTTGATCCAGTTTCTATTATTCTCCTCGATAGATTCTATCTTAAAACATACATTGTTAACACAATAAAACTTCCCATTTCTTTCTATTGAGATGAAAAAGAAGAAAAAGTGGATTTCTATTCACAGGCTGCAAAATTCAGAATAAATTGGAACCGTTAACTAGAATTCTCTTTTTTTTATTGCAGTAGTGAACTACTCTTAAATCGGTATTATCTCCCCCCCCTTCAATGGCATAATAAAATATTATGGCTTTATGCTTAATCCGTGTATAGGTAAACTTTAGGTCCGAACAGCATTATTATCCAAAGATCCCCTTTATGTACATATCTCTATGGGGAATCATGCTTTAATTTTTCAAAGTATTAAATTAAATATCTTGAATAAAAAAAGGAAATTTGCTCTGATATAGAGTATAACCTGACTATCTTGGCGTACCCAAGTGAAATTACGATAAAAGAAAAGCATGGATATGGGGAGAGGTGGATAACTAGATTGGCATGTACTTAAAAAAGGGACTTACTTTATTTTAGAATTCCACAATGAAATACTGAATTTTCTAGCAATTATACTACTCCGATCCGAAATAAAAAAGAACCCTCAAATTATTTTGAGAAATTAAAGTAAGCACGCTATTCTAAATCGAAGTAAAGTCAAACTTTCTAGTATATTATATTACGGCTTTATTACATTCATAGAAAGGAGATAAAATGAGAAATCTTTGCCATCCAATCTGATTAGAATATCATAACATAAAGTATAAGTGGCAGAATTTTTTTTGTAGGAATGTTTTATCAATTCATTTTCATTTCATTTGTACCCCTGGCAAACTCGAACTTTCGTCCAAATGGTCTCTATTCATATGTATGAAATACATATATGAAATACGTATGTGGAGTTCCCTAGAATTTCATGTGATTCAGTAAACAGAATATAGATTCCATGATTGCTAGATCGATCCATAGGGATTGATGAAGAGTGAGCTGATAATGGAATTTTTCTTTGATAAACAGGAAACTTAAGATTAAGATGCTCCGGAATGGAAACGAGGGAATGTCCACAATACCCGGATTTAGTCAGATCCAATTCGAGGGATTTTGTAGGTTCATTAATCAAGCCTTGGCAGAAGAACTTGACAAGTTTCCAACAATTAAAGATCCAGATCACGAAATTGCATTTCAATTATTTGCGAAAGGATATCAACTGCTAGAACCCTCGATAAAAGAAAGAGATGCTGTGTATGAATCACTCACCTATTCTTCCGAATTATATGTATCTGCGAGATTAATTTTTGGTTTCGATGTGCAAAAGCAAACCATTTCTATCGGAAACATTCCTATAATGAATTCCTTAGGAACCTTTATTATAAATGGAATATACCGAATTGTGATCAATCAAATATTGCTAAGTCCTGGTATTTACTACCGCTCGGAATTAGATCATAAGGGAATTTCTATCTACACTGGCACTATAATATCAGATTGGGGGGGGAGATCGGAATTAGCAATTGATAAAAAAGAAAGGATATGGGCTCGCGTGAGTAGAAAACAAAAGATATCTATTCTAGTTCTATCATCAGCTATGGGTTCGAATCTAAGAGAAATTCTGGATAATGTTTCCTACCCTGAAATTTTCTTGTCTTTCCCGAATGCTAAAGAGAAGAAGAGGATTGAGTCAAAAGAAAAAGCTATTTTGGAGTTTTATCAACAATTTGCTTGTGTAGGTGGGGACCTGGTATTTTCGGAGTCCTTATGCGAGGAATTACAAAAGAAATTTTTTCAACAAAAATGTGAATTAGGAAGGATTGGTCGACGAAATATGAATCGGAGACTTAATCTTGATATTCCTCAGAACAATACATTCTTGTTACCACGAGATGTATTGGCCGCTACGGATCATTTGATTGGAATGAAATTTGGAACGGGTATACTTGACGATGACGATATGAATCACTTGAAAAATAAACGTATTCGTTCGGTTGCGGATCTGTTACAAGATCAATTCGGATTGGCTCTTGGTCGTTTACAACATGCAGTTCAAAAAACTATTCGTAGAGTATTCATACGTCAATCGAAACCGACTCCCCAAACTTTGGTAACTCCAACTTCAACTTCAATTTTATTAATAACTACTTATGAGACCTTTTTTGGCACATACCCGTTATCTCAAGTTTTTGATCAAACGAATCCATTGACACAAACTGTTCATGGGCGAAAAGTGAGTTGTTTAGGTCCTGGAGGGTTGACGGGGAGAACCGCAAGTTTTCGGAGCCGAGATATTCATCCGAGTCACTATGGGCGTATTTGTCCAATTGACACGTCTGAAGGAATCAATGTTGGACTTACTGGATCCTTAACAATTCATGCGAGAATTGATCACTTGTGGGGATCCTAGAGAGTCCGTTTTATGAAATATCTGCTGAGAAAGCAAAAGAAAAAAAAGAGAGACAGGTGGTTTATCTATCACCAAATAGAGATGAATATTATATGATAGCAGCAGGAAATTCTTTGTCCTTGAATCAAGGTATTCAGGAAGAACAGGTTGTTCCGGCTAGATACCGTCAAGAATTCTTGACTATTGCATGGGAACAGATTCATGTTAGAAGTATTTTTCCTTTCCAATATTTTTCTATTGGGGGTTCTCTCATTCCTTTTATTGAGCACAATGATGCGAATCGGGCTTTAATGAGTTCTAATATGCAGCGCCAAGCAGTTCCGCTTTCTCGGTCCGAGAAATGCATTGTTGGAACTGGATTGGAACGCCAAACAGCTCTAGATTCGAGGGTTTCCATTATAGCCGAACGCGAGGGAAAGATCATTTCTACTGATAGTCATAAGATACTTTTATCAAGTAGTGGGAAGACTATAAGTATTCCTTTAGTTAACCACCGTCGCTCTAACAAAAATACTTGTATGCACCAAAAACCCCGGGTTCCACGGGGTAAATCCATTAAAAAAGGACAAATTTTAGCAGAAGGAGCTGCTACAATTGGGGGCGAACTTGCTTTAGGAAAAAACGTATTAGTAGCTTATATGCCATGGGAAGGTTACAATTTTGAAGACGCAGTACTAATTAGCGAACGTTTGGTATATGAAGATATTTATACCTCTTTTCACATCCGGAAATATGAAATTCAGACGGATACGACAAGCCAGGGCTCCGCTGAAAAAATCACTAAAGAAATACCACATCTAGAAGAACATTTACTCCGCAATTTGGACAGAAATGGAGTTGTTAGGTTGGGATCCTGGGTAGAAACTGGTGATATTTTAGTAGGTAAATTAACGCCTCAGATAGCGAGCGAATCATCTTATATCGCGGAAGCTGGATTATTACGGGCCATATTTGGCCTTGAGGTTTCCACTTCAAAAGAAACTTCTCTGAAATTACCTATAGGTGGAAGAGGGCGCGTTATCGATGTGAAATGGATCCAAAGGGACCCGCTCGACATAATGGTTCGTGTATATATTTTACAGAAACGTGAAATCAAAGTTGGGGATAAAGTAGCCGGAAGACATGGGAATAAAGGGATCATTTCCAAAATTTTGCCTAGGCAAGATATGCCCTATTTGCAAGATGGAACACCCGTTGATATGGTCTTCAATCCCTTAGGAGTACCCTCCCGAATGAATGTGGGACAAATATTTGAAAGCTCGCTCGGATTAGCGGGGGATCTGCTAAAGAAACATTATAGAATAGCACCCTTTGATGAGAGATATGAGCAAGAGGCTTCAAGAAAACTTGTGTTTTCAGAATTATATGAAGCCAGTAAAGAAACAAAAAATCCATGGGTATTTGAACCCGAGTACCCGGGAAAAAGCAGAATATTTGATGGAAGAACAGGCGACCCCTTTGAGCAACCTGTTCTAATAGGGAAGTCCTATATCTTAAAATTAATTCATCAAGTTGATGAGAAAATTCATGGGCGTTCTACTGGGCCCTACTCACTTGTTACACAACAACCGGTTAGAGGAAGAGCCAAGCAAGGGGGACAACGAGTAGGAGAAATGGAAGTTTGGGCTTTAGAAGGATTTGGTGTTGCTCATATTTTACAAGAGATACTTACTTATAAATCTGACCATCTTATAGCTCGCCAAGAAATACTTAATGCTACGATCTGGGGAAAAAGAATACCTAATCATGAGGATCCTCCAGAATCTTTTCGAGTGCTCGTTCGAGAACTACGATCTTTGGCTCTAGAACTGAATCATTTCCTTGTATCTGAAAAGAACTTCCAGGTTAATAGGGAGGAAGTTTGATCGGAATAAATATAAATTCTTTTCTTATTTCTATTTTATGATTGACCAATATAAACATCAACAACTTCAAATTGGACTCGTTTCCCCTCAACAAATAAAGGCTTGGGCTAACAAAAACCTACCTAATGGAGAAGTCGTTGGCGAAGTCACAAGGCCCTCTACTTTTCATTATAAAACCGATAAACCAGAAAAAGATGGATTGTTTTGCGAAAGAATCTTTGGACCCATAAAAAGCGGGATTTGCGCTTGTGGCAATTCTCGAGCGAGCGGAGCTGAAAACGAAGACGAAAGATTTTGCCAAAAATGCGGGGTCGAATTTGTGGATTCTCGGATACGAAGATATCAAATGGGATACATCAAACTCGCATGTCCCGTGACTCATGTGTGGTATTTGAAAGGTCTTCCTAGTTATATCGCGAATCTTTTAGATAAACCTCTTAAGAAGTTGGAGGGCCTAGTATACGGCGATTTCTCTTTTGCTAGGCCCAGCACTAAAAAACCCACTTTTTTACGATTACGAGGTTTATTCGAAGAGGAAATTGCATCCTGTAACCACAGCATTTCTCCCTTTTTTTCTACCCCAGGCTTTGCAACATTTCGAAATCGGGAAATTGCGACAGGAGCAGGTGCTATTAGAGAACAATTAGCAGATTTGGATTTGCGAATTATTATAGAGAATTCTTTGGTCGAATGGAAGGAATTAGAAGACGAGGGGTATAGTGGAGATGAGTGGGAAGATAGAAAAAGACGAATAAGAAAAGTTTTTTTGATTAGACGCATGCAATTGGCGAAACATTTTATTCAAACAAATGTAGAACCAGAATGGATGGTTTTGTGCTTATTACCGGTTCTTCCTCCCGAATTGAGACCTATTGTTTATAGGTCTGGAGATAAAGTAGTGACTTCAGACATTAATGAACTTTATAAGAGAGTTATCCGTCGGAACAACAATCTTGCCTATCTATTAAAAAGAAGTGAATTAGCGCCAGCAGATTTAGTAATGTGCCAGGAAAAATTGGTACAAGAAGCCGTGGATACACTTCTTGATAGTGGGTCCCGCGGGCAACCGACGAGGGATGGTCACAATAAAGTATACAAATCACTTTCAGATGTAATTGAAGGTAAAGAGGGAAGGTTTCGCGAGACTCTGCTTGGGAAACGGGTCGATTACTCGGGGCGTTCTGTCATTGTTGTGGGTCCTTCGCTTTCATTACATCAATGTGGATTACCTCTAGAGATAGCAATAAAGCTTTTTCAGCTATTTGTAATTCGCGATTTAATCACGAAACGCGCCACTTCTAATGTAAGGATTGCTAAAAGGAAAATTTGGGAAAAAGAACCCATTGTATGGGAAATACTTCAAGAAGTTATGCGGGGACATCCTGTACTGTTAAATAGAGCACCTACCCTGCATAGATTAGGCATACAGGCCTTTCAACCCACTTTAGTAGAGGGGCGTACTATTTCTTTACACCCATTAGTGTGTAAGGGTTTCAATGCGGACTTTGATGGAGATCAAATGGCTGTTCATCTACCTTTATCCTTGGAAGCTCAGGCAGAAGCCCGTTTACTTATGTTTTCTCATATGAATCTCTTATCTCCCGCTATTGGGGATCCTATTTGCGTACCAACCCAAGACATGCTTATCGGGCTTTATGTATTAACGATTGGAAAGCGTCGAGGTATTTGTGCAAATAGATATAATAGTTGCAGAAACTACCCAAATCTAAAAGTAAATTACAATAATAATAATAATTTTAAATATAGGAAAGATAAAGAACCCCATTTTTCTAGTTCTTATGATGCACTGGGAGCTTATAGACAAAAACTAATCAGTTTAGATAGTCCCTTGTGGCTACGATGGAACCTGGATCAACGCGTCATTGGGTCAAGAGAAGTTCCGATTGAAGTTCAATATGAATCTTTGGGGACTTATCATGAGATTTATGCCCACTATCTAATAATGGGAAATAGAAAAAAAGAAATTCGTTCGATATACATTCGAACCACTCTTGGTCATATTTCTTTTTATAGAGAAATAGAGGAAGCCATACAAGGATTTAGTCAGGCCTATTCATACACTACCTAAACAAGAAAGTTAGATTCGGCGATGCCCCTCCCCTTTCGGGGGGCATTCCGATTTCCCTAGTATCATCATTATTTGCCACGCGAATCCAGATTGAGATTGAGGCAATTAAGTTAATTAAATTTTCGAATCACTGACTCAGGCCCATTGTCGAATCCTACTCAGCAATTGTCGAATCCTACTCAGCCGAAAAGGGGGTACTTATGTATGGCGGAACGGGCCAATCTGGTCTTTCATAATAAAGAGATAGACGGAACTGGTATGAAACGACTTATTAGCAGATTAATAGATCATTTTGGAATGGGATATACATCCCATATACTGGATCAACTAAAGACTCTGGGCTTCCATCAAGCCACTACTACATCGATTTCGTTAGGAATCGAGGATCTTTTAACAATACCCTCTAAGGGATGGTTAGTCCAAGACGCGGAACAACAGAGTTTTCTTTTGGAGAAACACTATTATTATGGGGCTGTACACGCGGTAGAAAAATTACGCCAATCTGTTGAGATATGGTATGCGACAAGTGAATATTTGAAACAAGAAATGAATTCAAATTTTCGGATAACGGATCCTTCTAATCCAGTCTATCTAATGTCTTTTTCAGGAGCCAGAGGAAATGCATCTCAAGTACACCAATTAGTAGGTATGAGAGGATTAATGTCGGACCCTCAAGGACAAATGATTGATTTACCTATTCAAAGCAATTTACGCGAGGGACTTTCTTTGACAGAATATATAATTTCCTGCTATGGAGCCCGCAAAGGGGTTGTAGATACTGCTGTGCGAACAGCAGATGCTGGATATCTTACACGTAGACTTGTTGAAGTAGTTCAACATATTATTGTGCGTAGAAGAGATTGTGGTACTATCCGAGGTATTTCTGTAAGTCCTCAAAATGGGATGACGGAAAAACTTTTTGTCCAAACACTAATTGGTCGTGTATTAGCAGACGATATATATATCGGTTCACGATGCATTGCCGCGCGAAATCAAGATATTGGAATTGGATTAGTCAATCGATTCATAACTGCCTTTCGAGCACAACCATTTCGAGCACAACCAATATATATTAGAACCCCCTTTACTTGCCGAAGCACTTCTTGGATCTGTCAATTATGCTATGGCCGGAGTCCTACTCATAGTGATCTGGTCGAATTGGGAGAAGCCGTAGGTATTATTGCAGGTCAATCAATTGGGGAGCCAGGGACTCAACTAACATTAAGAACTTTTCATACTGGCGGAGTATTCACAGGGGGTACTGCCGACCTTGTACGATCCCCTTCGAATGGAAAAATAAAATTCAATGAGAATTTGGTTCACCCCACACGTACCCGTCATGGGCAGCCTGCTTTTCTATGTTATATAGACTTGCATGTAACTATTCAGAGTCAAGATATTCTATATAGTGTGAATATTCCCTCAAAAAGCTTGATTCTAGTGCAAAATGATCAATATGTAAAATCCGAACAAGTAATTGCGGAGATTCGTGCCGGAACGTCCACTTTACATTTTAAAGAAAGGGTACAAAAGCATATTTATTCTGAATCAGACGGCGAAATGCACTGGAGTACTGATGTTTACCATGCGCCCGAATATCAATATGGTAATCTTCGCCGATTACCAAAAACAAGCCATTTATGGATATTGTCAGTAAGTATGTGCAGATCCAGTATAGCGTCTTTTTCACTCCACAAGGATCAAGATCAAATGAATACTTATGGTAAAAAAGATAGGGAAATTCTTGATTATTCAACGTCGGATCGAATCATGTCCAATGGCCATTGGAATTTTATCTATCCTTCTATTTTTCAAGATAATTCAGATTTGTTGGCGAAAAAGCGAAGAAATAGGTTCGTCATTCCATTACAATATCATCAAGAACAAGAGAAAGAACTAATATCCTGTTTTGGGATTTCGATTGAAATCCCCCTTATGGGTGTTTTACGTAGAAATACTATTTTTGCTTATTTTGACGATCCCCGATACAGAAAAGATAAAAAGGGTTCAGGAATTGTTAAATTTAGATATAGGACCCTAGAAGAAGAATATAGGACTCGAGCGGAAGACTCAGAAGAGGAATATGAGACCCTAGAAGACGAATACAGGACCCGAGAGGACGAATATGAATATGAAACCCTAGAAGAATCTAAATATGGAATCCTAGAAGACGAATACGAATATGAAACCCTAGAAGACGAATATGGGAGCCCAGAAAACGAATATGGGAACCCAGAGAACGAATATAGGACTTTAGAGAAAGACTCAGAAGAGGAATATGGGAGCCCAGAGAGCAAATATAGGACCCAAGAGGACGAATATGGAACTCTAGAGGAAGACTCAGAAGACGAATATGGCAGCCCCGGGGAAAGCGCAGAGGAAAAATATGGTACTTTAGAGGAAGACTCAGAAGAAGATTCAGAGGACGAATACGAGAGCCCAGAGGAAGATTCCATCTTAAAAAAAGAGGGTTTGATTGAGCATCGAGGAACAAAAGAATTTAGTCTAAAATACCAAAAAGAAGTAGATCGGTTTTTTTTCATTCTTCAAGAACTTCATATCTTGCCGAGATCTTCATCCCTAAAGATACTTGACAATAGTATTATTGGAGTGAATACACAACTCACAAAAAATACAAGAAGTCGACTAGGCGGACTGGTCCGAGTGAAGAGAAAAAAAAGCCATACGGAACTCAAAATATTTTCCGGAGATATTCATTTTCCTGAAGAGGCGGATAAGATATTAGGTGGCTGTTTGATACCGCCAGAAAGACAAAAAAAAGATTCTAAGGAATCAAAAAAAAGGAAAAATTGGGTCTATGTTCAACGGAAAAAAATTCTCAAGAGCAAGGAAAAGTATTTTGTTTCCGTTCGCCCTACAGTGGCATATGAAATGGACGAAGGAAGAAATTTAGCAACACTTTTCCCGCAGGATCTCTTGCAAGAAGAAAATAATCTCCAAATTCGACTTGTCAATTTTATTTCTCATGAAAATAGCAAGTTAACTCAAAGAATTTATCACACAAATAGTCAATTTGTTAGAACTTGCTTAGTAGTGAATTGGGAACAAGAAGAAAAAGAAAAGGCTGGTGCTTCCCTTGTTGAGGTAAGAGCAAATGATCTTATTCGCGATTTCCTAAGAATTGAGTTAGTCAAGTCCACTATTTCGTATACACGAAAAAGGTATGGTAGGACAAGTGCAGGACCGATTCCCCATAATAGGTTAGATCGCGCCAATATCAATTCTTTTTATTCCAAGGCGAAGATTGAATCACTTAGCCAACATCCAGAAGCTATTGGCACTTTGTTGAATCGAAATAAAGAATACCACTCTTTGATGATTTTGTCGGCATCCAACTGTTCTCGAATTGGTTTATTCAAGAATTCAAAACATCCCAATGCGATAAAAGAATGGAATCCTAGAATTCCTATTCGAGAAATTTTTGGGCCCTTAGGCGCTATTGTAGCTAGTATATCGCATTTTTCTTCATCTTACTATTTACTAACGCATAATAAAATCCTGTTAAAAAAATATTTGTTCGTTGACAATTTAAAACAAACCTTCCAAGTACTTCAAGAACTTAAATACTCTTTAATAGATGAAAATAAAAGGATTTCTAATTTCGATAGTAACATAATGTTGGATCCATTCCTTTTGAATTGTCACTTTGTCCATCATGATTCTTGGGAAGAGACATTGGCAATAATTCACCTTGGACAATTTATTTGTGAAAATGTATGTCTATTTAAATCGCACATAAAAAAATCCGGTCAAATTTTCATTGTAAATATGAATTCCTTTGTTATAAGAGCAGCTAAACCTTATTTGGCCACTACAGGAGCAACTGTTAATGGTCATTATGGAGAAATCCTTTACAAGGGAGATAGGTTAGTTACGTTTATATATGAAAAATCGAGATCTAGTGACATAACGCAAGGTCTTCCAAAAGTGGAACAAATCTTTGAAGCGCGTTCAATTGATTCATTATCCCCGAATCTCGAAAGGAGAATTGAGGATTGGAATGAGCGTATACCAAGAATTCTTGGGGTCCCTTGGGGATTCTTGATTGGAGCTGAGCTAACCATAGCCCAAAGTCGTATCTCTTTGGTTAATAAAATCCAAAAGGTTTATCGATCCCAAGGGGTACAGATCCATAATAGACATATAGAGATTATTATACGCCAAGTAACATCAAAAGTGCGGGTTTCCGAAGATGGAATGTCTAATGTTTTTTCGCCTGGGGAATTAATCGGACTATTGCGAGCGGAACGAGCAGGACGAGCTTTGGATGAATCGATCTATTATCGGGCAATCTTATTGGGAATAACAAGGGCTTCCCTGAATACCCAAAGTTTCATATCTGAAGCAAGTTTTCAAGAAACTGCTCGAGTTTTAGCAAAAGCTGCCCTACGAGGTCGCATTGATTGGTTGAAAGGCTTGAAAGAAAACGTAGTTCTGGGGGGGATTATACCTGTTGGTACCGGATTCCAAAAATTTGTGCATCGTTCCCCACAAGACAAGAACCTTTATTTCGAAATAAAAAAAAAAAATCTATTCGCGTCGGAAATGAGAGATTTTTTGTTTCTCCATACAGAATTAGTTTCTTCAGATTCTGACGTAACAAACAATTTTTATGAGACATAAGAACCCCCATAAAAATATTTTTTACTTTACTAGACTTTTGAACTTAGAACACTAACAGGTCAAATTTTAGATTTTTAAGATTTTTATTTTAATAAGTAAAACAAGTCAGTTAATTCATTAAGGTGGTTATGTTTATACCATGTATCAATGGCCAACTCTTATCTTAGTACAAGGTTCTCTCGGAACAATTATTATTTATTTCAAGCTATTTCGGATCTTTCTTAATCTTCAAAAAGAACTAAATTCCGTAATGGAATGGTAGGATTAAAAAAAAGGAAGTGTGGAAAAAATGACAAGAAGATATTGGAACATTAATTTGAAAGAGATGATAGAAGCAGGAGTTCATTTTGGTCATGGTATTAAGAAATGGAATCCTAAAATGGCCCCTTACATTTCGGCAAAGCGTAAAGGTACTCATATTATAAATCTCGCTAGAACGGCTCGTTTTTTATCAGAAGCTTGTGATTTAGTTTTTGATGCAGCAAGTCAGGGAAAAAGTTTCTTAATTGTTGGTACCAAAAAAAGAGCAACAGATTTAGTAGCATCAGCTGCAATAAGGGCTCGTTGTCATTATGTTAATAAAAAGTGGTTCAGTGGTATGTTAACGAATTGGTCGATTACGAAAACTAGACTTTCTCAATTTAGAGACTTAAGAGCAGAAGAAAAAATGGGAAAATTCCACCATCTCCCAAAAAGAGATGTGGCAATCTTGAAGAGAAAATTATCTACTTTGCAAAGGTATCTCGGCGGGATCAAATATATGACGAGATTGCCAGACATTGTGATCGTCCTTGATCAGCAAAAAGAGTATATAGCTCTTCGGGAATGTGCCATTTTGGGGATTCCTACTATTTCTTTAGTCGATACAAATTGTGACCCGGATCTCGCGAATATATCGATTCCAGCCAACGATGACACTATGACTTCAATTCGATTGATTCTTAACAAATTAGTATTTTCAATTTGTGAGGGCCGTTCTCTCTATATAAGAAATCGTTGATTAAGAATATATAGTGAATTCTTGGGCAACTGCGTAAATTTATGGAATCACTTACTTTACTATATCTTTTTTTTTGCATAGAATTTTTTTTGCATAGAAAAAAGAAGGGGAATATTGATATATATTAGAGGGTATTGATATATATTATGATCTGATGTGCTTTCTTGGTATCCTAAATATAAGATTAATACTTCAAGTTGCTGAGTTGAGAAAGAGATGGTTGAATCAAAAGAATTCCTTTTTTGAAGTTCAATTTTTATCAGAGGACAATATGAATATTATACCTTGTTCCATTAAAACACTCAAGGGGTTATACGATATATCGGGTGTAGAAGTAGGCCAACACTTCTATTGGCAAATAGGAGGTTTCCAAATTCATGCCCAAGTACTCATCACTTCTTGGGTCGTAATTACTATCTTGCTAGGTTCAGTTGTCATAGCTGTTCGGAATCCACAAACCATCCCGACCGACGGTCAGAATTTTTTTGAATATGTCCTTGAGTTTATTCGAGACTTGAGCAAAACTCAGATTGGAGAAGAATATGGTCCCTGGGTTCCCTTTATTGGAACTATGTTCCTTTTTATTTTTGTTTCGAATTGGTCGGGTGCTCTTTTACCTTGGAAAATTATAGAGTTACCCCATGGGGAATTAGCAGCGCCCACGAATGATATAAATACTACTGTTGCTTTAGCTTTACTCACGTCAGCGGCATATTTTTATGCTGGTCTTAGCAAAAAAGGATTGAGCTATTTCGAGAAATATATTAAACCAACTCCAATCCTTTTACCAATTAACATCCTAGAAGATTTCACAAAACCATTATCGCTTAGCTTTCGACTTTTCGGGAATATATTGGCGGATGAATTAGTCGTTGTTGTTCTTGTTTCTTTAGTCCCCTTAGTAATCCCTATACCGGTCATGTTTCTTGGATTATTTACAAGCGGTATTCAAGCTCTTATTTTTGCAACATTAGCCGCAGCCTATATAGGTGAATCCATGGAGGGTCATCATTGAATTGACTCTTTTTGGAAATAGTATTTTTTTTTTTTGCAGCTTAGCTCAATTCATGCATGGTTCCAGATAATCTGCTTGGTTGCAAAAAAATAGTTAGAAATGCGTATGAATATATAGCCTAGAGTTGTAGGAGAGAGAATAGAATAGACTATATTATGGAATTTTCAAAGTATATATGCATTAAGGAGGGTGGAGTCAGGCTAGATCTATACTATAATATCCTTAATGTCTATAAGTGGAGTCCTCTTTTATGCAGGTTTCCACTTTAAGCAATGATTTTAGAATCCGATTCAATAGAAAATGAGAAAATATGCAAACAAAATAGAAGAAACAAATGTATATATATAGGATATTATATTATATATTCCTAGGTTAGATTCATTATCTAATCCGATATATGGATATGGAATTCCCTTCTATGTAGTTCGGACAATTCACATTATCATTTCAATTTGATTTCAATTTGTACTTTTTAGTTACTTTACTTCTCCCCAATAGAGCTTAGAAGTAAGAATTTATTGGTTGATTGTATCCTTAACCATTTCTTTTTTTTGACACGAGGAACTACTCACCATGAATCCACTAATTGCTGCTGCTTCTGTTATTGCTGCTGGATTGGCCGTAGGGCTTGCTTCTATTGGACCTGGAGTTGGTCAAGGTACTGCTGCAGGACAAGCTGTAGAAGGTATTGCGAGACAGCCAGAAGCAGAAGGTAAAATACGAGGTACTTTATTGCTTAGTCTAGCTTTTATGGAAGCTTTAACAATTTATGGACTAGTTGTGGCACTAGCGCTTTTATTTGCGAACCCTTTTGTTTAATCTTAAAAAAAAAATTCTTTCGATTTCGATTAGATACTTTTTTCTTTTTTTAGTAAATTGGTATTTGCTTCCACAATTCCAATTATATCAATACTTTATTTAATTTACTCCTATTTATTACTCCTGGAATTATCTATTTATCGGGACAGATAATACCCCATTCTAGGAAGGGCTGAGTTGAGTATTATTAATTTAGAAGATATGCTCACCTTCTTATTTCCCGTCCTTAGTTTAGGAAAGTGGAAAGTTTTTTCCTTTTATTTTAGGAATTTTGGGAACAGAACATTTCAACAAAGGAAGTCTTTCACCGGTCAAACAAGACGTAAGACTTAATCTAAAAGAAATTACTAGATTGAATCTATTTGCATTAAAAAAACCGATCAAAAAAGGGCGAGCGAAGTAAGTGATCGAAAAACTTTGTTCTTTGTTCGTCCTATCTATAAGAGGAGAGCATATGAAAAATGTAACCCATTCTTTCGTTTTTTTAGCTCACTGGCCATCCGCTGGCAGTTTCGGGCTTAATACCGATATTTTAGCAACAAATCTAATAAATCTAACTGTAGTGGTTGGTGTTTTGATTTTTTTTGGAAAGGGAGTGTGTGCGAGTTGTCTATTTCAAGAATAGATTGGATCTATCCGGCTGCACTTTATAATATTTTTTAGTATTTTTCGGATAAATAAGAAAAGGGTGCACGATCTCGACGAATTACTTCTGAATAAATTCAGAAATCATATGGAAGAACCATAGCATTTCGCGACTCATTGGTAAATCAACTTTGATTCTCTATAAACCAAGAATGTGAGACCATTAACACGGTTAAAGCTAAACTGCTTGAAGTCCAGGCAAAAAGAGGTACTCTTTCTACAACTATATTAGTATTAGTACCAATTTAAACGGGAAATAGCTAATGTAAAATTTATCTGATATAGAACACTCATATCGATAAAATGGTTTGAACTATTTACTAGAAAAAAAAGGGGGCACCCTGCCCTTTTTTAACCAATGCCGAATCGACGACCTATGTATAAA
Organism: Triticum urartu; assembly: GCF_056163025.1. Taxonomy (NCBI): domain Eukaryota; kingdom Viridiplantae; phylum Streptophyta; class Magnoliopsida; order Poales; family Poaceae; genus Triticum; species Triticum urartu. The sequence goes on along the minus strand of NW_028260368.1, from coordinate 1,855,151 downwards.
AAAGAGAAATTTTTTGGATTTGAAGAAAAAAAAAATAAAAAAGAATTCTATTAATTTTCATTTTCCATTTATTTAGTTAGTTTTTCTTAATGAAATTGAAATTATTAACTAGAGGGCAAATAAAAATAAAGAAACAACTTTGCTGACCATGATATATTTTTATCTAGGCGGAAGAGTCCTCTTAATATTTATCTAGTCTTATATAGGTTTCGGTATATTGAAATATAAACATAAAAAAGAAGATAGAGGATAGGCTCATTACTTAAAAAAAAGATATGGAAATAGCTATAGAAAAAAAAAAAGGAGCGTGAGAGCCAAATGAATCGAAAGATTCATGTTTGGTTCGGGAAGAGATCATAAAAGTTGTAAACTTACAAAATAATCTACTTTCATTAAAAGATTTATTAGATAATCGAAAACAGAGGATCTTGAGTACTATTCGAAATTCAGAAGAATTGCGTAGAGGGACCATTGAGCAACTCGAAAAAGCTCGGATTCGATTACAGAAAGTCGAACTAGAAGCGGATGAGTATCGAATGAATGGATACTCTGAGATAGAACGAGAAAAAGCAAATTTGATTAATGCTACTTCTATTAGTTTGGAACAATTGGAAAAGTCTAAAAACGAAACCCTTTATTTTGAAAAACAAAGGGCAATGAATCAGGTCCGACAGCGGGTTTTCCAACAGGCCGTACAAGGAGCTCTAGGAACTCTGAATAGTTGTTTGAATACCGAGTTACATTTCCGTACGATTCGTGCTAATATTGGCATTCTCGGGTCCCTGGAATGGAAGAAATAATTAAATTAATTAGGCCTTGAACTTCTACTTTCGTTTAGAATTTAGGCATTATTTTTCCCCTTGCTTCCGAAAAAAGAGTCAAGAAACACTAATGGCAACCCTTCGAGTCGACGAAATTCATAAAATTCTCCGCGAACGTATTGAACAATATAATAGGAAAGTAGGGATTGAGAATATAGGTCGCGTAGTTCAAGTGGGGGATGGGATTGCTCGTATTATAGGTCTTGGTGAAATAATGTCAGGTGAATTAGTCGAATTTGCAGAAGGTACTAGGGGTATTGCTCTGAATTTGGAATCCAAAAATGTTGGGATTGTATTAATGGGCGATGGGTTGATGATACAAGAGGGAAGTTTTGTAAAAGCAACAGGAAGAATTGCTCAGATACCCGTGAGTGAGGCTTACTTGGGTCGTGTTGTAAATGCTCTGGCTAAACCTATTGATGGGAAAGGCGAAATTATAGCTTCCGAATCTCGCTTAATTGAATCTCCTGCTCCAAGTATAATTTCCAGGCGTTCCGTATACGAACCTCTTCAAACAGGGCTTATTGCTATCGATTCGATGATCCCTATAGGGCGCGGTCAGCGAGAGTTAATTATTGGGGACAGACAGACTGGCAAAACAGCAGTAGCCACAGATACAATTCTCAATCAAAAAGGGCAAGGTGTAATATGTGTTTATGTAGCTATCGGTCAAAGAGCATCCTCCGTAGCTCAAGTAGTAACTACTTTCCATGAGGAGGGGGCCATGGAATACACTATTGTAGTAGCTGAAATGGCGGATTCACCTGCTACATTACAATACCTCGCTCCTTATACGGGAGCAGCCCTGGCTGAGTATTTTATGTACCGCGAACGGCATACTTTAATAATTTATGATGATCTCTCCAAACAGGCACAAGCTTATCGCCAAATGTCCCTTCTATTAAGAAGACCTCCCGGACGTGAGGCTTATCCAGGGGATGTTTTTTATTTGCATTCACGCCTTTTAGAAAGAGCCGCTAAATTAAATTCTCTTTTAGGCGAAGGAAGTATGACCGCTTTACCAATAGTTGAGACTCAATCTGGAGACGTTTCCGCCTATATTCCTACTAATGTAATCTCCATTACAGATGGACAAATATTCTTATCTGCGGATCTATTCAATGCCGGAATTCGACCCGCTATTAATGTGGGTATTTCTGTTTCCAGAGTAGGATCCGCGGCTCAAATTAAAGCCATGAAACAAGTAGCTGGCAAATCAAAATTGGAACTAGCGCAATTCGCAGAGTTACAAGCCTTTGCACAATTCGCCTCTGCTCTCGATAAAACAAGTCAGAATCAATTGGCAAGGGGTCGACGATTAAGGGAATTGCTTAAACAATCCCAGGCAAATCCTCTCCCAGTGGAAGAGCAGATAGCTACTATTTATACCGGAACAAGAGGATATCTTGATTCGTTAGAAATTGAACAGGTAAATAAATTTCTGGATGAGTTACGTAAACATCTAAAAGATACTAAACCTCAATTCCAAGAAATTATATCTTCTAGCAAGACATTCACCGAGCAAGCGGAAATCCTTTTGAAGGAAGCTATTCAGGAACAGCTGGAACGGTTTTCTCTTCAGTAACAAATAAATTTTGCATGTCTACTCTTGTTAGTAGAATAGGAATCGTTGAGAAAGCTTTTTCATTTGAATCATGCAAAAAAGTTTTCTTTGTTTTTAGTTTAGTATAGTTATTTAAAGAATAGATAGAAATAAGATTGCGTCCAATAGGATTTGAACCTATACCAAAGGTTTAGAAGACCTCTGTCCTATCCATTAGACAATGGACGCTTTTCTTTCATATTTTATTCTTTCTTTTATTTTTTTGCTTCTTCCGAGAAAAAACTGTTAGACCAAAACTCTTTTAGGAAATCAAAAAATCCAGATACAAATGCATGATGTATATATTATATCATGCATATATCATAAAGAAGGAGTATGGAGGCGGTAGTGGGAATCGAACCCGCAACCCCAAGGTTATGAGCCTTATGAGCTACCAAACTGCTCTATACTCTTAAACTAAAGAGGGGTAACTAGTGGATAAAAGAGGGTTGGATACGCCCCTCTACCAATATCTATACAAATAGAATAGTCCATTTATACAGAATGGTAAAGAGGGCTCCTCTATGATTATCAATTCCAGAAATCCATACAAATACGAAAGGGTATTTTATCCTTACCAACTGGATCTTGTTGCACCCGGTAACAAACATTCATAAACCATTTCTCGAAGTACGTGTCCGGATAGCCCAAAATGTCGATAGTTAGCTCTAGGTCTTCCGGTCAAAAAACAACGTCGATGAAGGCGTGTAGGTGCACTATTACGCGGTAGGGATTGCAATTTTTCTCGCATTTTCGTTTTTTCACTCAAACTCAAGGGAGAAACTTTGCTTCTTATCTTTTTTTTTAAAGATTGACGAATCAAATGATATTTCTGTTCTAATTTCTGCCGCTTCTTCTCCCTCTGAATCAAACTTTTTTTTGCCATAATGTGTCGTTGCTATTATTACCAAGTATACGGTTCTAATCCTAGATGGAAAAATAAATAGAAAAAGAAATCTAAAAAGGCAGATCCTCCCTCTCTATCAAGAGTAATGAACTAGGTGCTGATACAGTACAAAAAAACAAACTAAATTAACCAAACTTGCCTGATGTTGAGGCAATCAAGAAAGCTGCATAAGTGAATATATAACCCACGGAAAAGTGAGCTAATCCAACCAATCTTGCTTGCACAATGGAAAGAGCCACGGGCTTATCTCTCCAGCGAATTAAATTAGCTAAAGGTGTGCGTTCATGAGCCCATGCTAAAGTCTCAATTAATTCCTGCCAATACCCCCGCCAGGAAATTAAGAACATAAATCCAGTAGCCCAAACAAGATGTCCAAATAAGAACATCCACGCCCATACCGATAAACTATTCATCCCAAAAGGATTATATCCATTGATAAGTTGTGAAGAGTTTAACCATAGGTAATCTCTTAACCATCCCATCAAATAAGTGGAGGATTCATTAAATTGTGAAACGTTGCCCTGCCATAATGTGATATGTTTCCAATGCCAATAAAAAGTAACCCACCCAATGGTATTTAACATCCAGAAAACTGCCAAATAAAATGCGTCCCAAGCAGAAATATCACAAGTACCGCCGCGCCCTGGGCCGTCACAAGGAAAACTATATCCAAAATCCTTTTTATCTGGCATTAATTTGGAACCGCGTGCATCTAAAGCGCCCTTTACTAAAATCAATGTAGTTGTATGCAAACCTAGAGCAATAGCATGATGAACCAAGAAATCCCCAGGTCCTATTGTTAAGAAAAGCGAATTACTATTCTCATTAACAGCATTCAACCATCCGGGCAACCATAGGCTTCGACCCGCATTGAAAGCGGGGCCATTCGTTGAAGATAAGAGTATATCGAACCCATATGTCGTCTTGCCATGAGCAGATTGTATCCATTGGGCAAATATAGGTTCGATCAAGATTTGCTTTTCTGGAGTACCAAAAGCAAGCATGACGTCGTTATGAACATAAAGGCCCAAGGTATGGAATCCTAGAAAGAGGCTAGCCCAACTTAAATGAGATATGATAGCTTCTTTATGGTCTAACATTCTTGCCAATACATTATCCTCATTCTGTTCCGGATTGTAATCCCTAATGAAAAAAATAGCTCCATGAGCAAAAGCCCCTGTCATGATGAACCCTGCAATATATTGGTGATGAGTATATAAAGCAGCTTGAGTAGTAAAGTCTTGTGCTATGAATGCATAAGGAGGTAAAGAGTACATATGTTGAGCTACTAAGGAAGTAATAACCCCTAAAGAAGCTAGAGCAAGACCTAACTGAAAATGAATCGAATTGTTGATTGTGTCATAAAGGCCCTTATGCCCACGCCCTAATCGACCCCCCGGAGGAGTATGCGCTTCTAAAAGATCTTTAATACTGTGCCCAATTCCGAAGTTAGTTCGATACATGTGACCGGCAATGAGAAAAATAAATGCAATAGCTAAATGATGGTGAGCCATATCGGTCAGCCACAAACTTTGTGTTTGTGGATGGAATCCCCCAAGAAGAGTTAGAATGGCAGTTCCCGCTCCTTGAGCGGTACCAAATAAATGATTACTCGAATCAGGGTTTTGGGCATAAAGATTCCATTGACCCGTCAAAAGGGGTCCCAACCCCTGGGGATAGGGTAATACATCTAAGAAATTATTCCATCGAACGTACTCCCCCCTGGATGCGGGAATAGCAACATGAACTAAATGTCCTGTCCAAGCCAAAGAACTTACCCCGAAAAGTCCTGACAAATGATGATTGAGACGAGATTCCGCGTTTTTGAACCACGAAAGGCTTGGTTTCCATTTGGGTTGTAGATGTAACCAACCCGCTATTAAGGACAGCGTAGAAAGAAATAATAGAAAAAGAGCTCCAGTATAAAGATCCTCATTGGTGCGTAATCCTATTGTATACCACCACTGATAAACTCCAGAATAAGCAATATTCACTGGACCAGCAGCACCTCCTCGAGTAAAGGCTTCCACAGCGGGTTGACCAAAATGAGGATCCCAAATCGCATGAGCAATAGGTCTTACGTGTAAAGGATCCTGTATCCATGATTCAAAATTTCCTTGCCAAGCTACATGAAACAGATTTCCGGACGTCCATAGAAAGATTATTGCTAATTGCCCAAAGTGAGAAGCAAAAATGTTCTGATAAAGACGTTCTTCAGTAATATCATCATGACTTTCGAAATCATGTGCGGTAGCAATACCAAACCAAATACGACGAGTAGTGGGGTCCTGAGCTAAGCCTTGGCTAAACCTGGGAAATCTTAATTCCATAATGCCTTTCAAATCCTCCTAGCCACTATCCTACTGCAATAATTCTCGCTAAGAAGAATGCCCATGTCGTGGCAATTCCACCCAGAAGGTAATGGGTTACTCCTACAGCGCGTCCTTGTATAATGCTCAAGGCTCTAGGCTGAGTAGCAGGAGCAACTTTTAATTTGTTATGAGCCCAAACGATAGATTCAATGAGTTCTTGCCAATAACCACGGCCGCTGAATAAAAACATTAAACTGAAGGCCCAGACAAAATGAGCACCTAAGAAAAAAAGACCATATGCAGATAATGAAGAACCATAAGACTGAATGACTTGCGATGCCTGTGCCCACAAGAAATCTCGAAGCCACCCATTAATCGTAATGGAACTCTGTGCAAAGTTTCCCCCTGTAATATGAGTTACCACCCCTTGATCACTTATAGTACCCCAAACATCCGACTGCATTTTCCAACTGAAATGGAAAATGACTACCGAAATTGCATTGTACATCCAGAATAAACCTAAGAAAACATGATCCCAGGCGGATACTTGACATGTTCCCCCTCGGCCAGGCCCATCGCAAGGAAAGCGAAAACCTAGATTTGCTTTATCGGGTATCAAACGGGAACTCCGAGCAAATAAAACACCTTTCAAAAGTATTAATACAGTCACATGTATGGTAAATGCATGAATGTGATGGACTAAAAAATCTGCGGTTCCTAATGGAATAGGTAACAAAGCCACTTTGCCACCTACTGCTACTAACTCGCCGCCTCCCCACGTTAAGCTAGTACTTGTTGTTGCACCAGGAGCTGTTACGCCAGGCGCAGTAGCATGGATATTTTGTACCCATTGAGCAAAGATAGGTTGTAATTGTATGGCAGTATCCGAAAACATATCTTGTGGACGGCCTAAAGCACTCATGGTATCATTATGAATGTACAAGCCAAAACTGTGAAAACCTAGAAATATACATACCCAGTTAAGGTGGGATATGATTGCATCGCGGTGTCTAAGGACGCGATCTAATAGATCGTTGTATCGAGTAGTTGGATCATAGTCTCTTACCATAAAAATTGCTGCATGTGCAGCAGCACCGACTATTAGAAATCCGCCAATCCACATGTGGTGTGTGAACAAGGAAAGTTGTGTACCATAGTCAGTAGCTAGGTATGGATAGGGAGGCATAGAATACATATGATGAGCTACAACAATGGTTGTAGAGCCTAGCATAGCTAGGTTAAGAGATAATTGAGCATGCCATGACGTTGTTAAGATTTCATAAAGACCCTTATGGCCTTGTCCTGTAAATGGGCCCTTGTGAGCCTCCAAAATATCTTTAAGTCCATGGCCAATACCCCAATTGGTCCTATACATATGACCTGCGATTAGGAAAAGAATAGCAATAGCTAAATGATGGTGCGCAATATCGGTCAGCCAGAGACCACCGGTTACTGGATCTAGTCCTCCGCGAAAAGTCAGAAATTCTGCGTATTTGGACCAATTTAAAGTGAAAAAAGGGGTTGCTCCTTCGGCAAAACTAGGATAAAGTTGAGCCAAAAGGTCCCGATTCAAGATAAATTCATGAGGAAGTGGTATCTCTTTAGGATCCACCCCAGCGTCAAGAAATTGGTTAATTGGTAAAGATACATGAATTTGGTGCCCCGCCCAAGAAAGAGACCCAAGTCCTAATAATCCCGCTAAGTGGTGATTCAACATGGATTCTACATCTTGGAACCAGGCCAATTTGGGAGCGGCTTTGTGATAATGGAACCAACCAGCAAAAAGCATTAACGCTGCAAAAATCAATGCACCAATTGCAGTACAATAGAGTTGTAATTCACTAGTTATTCCAGATGCTCGCCAAAGCT